>NC_088235.1:13051450-13066450 GCF_036934945.1 Oncorhynchus masou masou
GTGAAGGGTCTCTGTTACATCTTGGCCGGTGCAGGGTCTCTGTTACATCTGGGATGGTGCAGGGTCTCTGTTACATCTGGGATGGTGCAGGGTCTCTGTTACATCTGGGCTGGTGCAGGGTCTCTGTTACATCTTGGCCGGTGCAGGGTCTCTGTTACATCTTGGCCGGTGCAGGGTCTCTGTTACATCTGGGATGGTGCAGGGTCTCTGTTACATCTTGGCCGGTGCAGGGTCTCTGTTACATCTGGGATGGTGCAGGGTCTCTGTTACAACTGGGCCGGTGCAGGGTCTCTGTTACATATTGGCAGGTGCAGGGTCTCTCTTACATCTGGGCTGGTGCAGGGTCTCTGTTACATCTTGGCAGGTGCAGGGTCTCTGTTACATCTGGGACGGTGCAGGGTCTCTGTTACATCTGGGCCGGTGCAGGGTCTCTGTTACATCTTGGCCGGTGGAGGGTCTCTGTTACATCTGGGATGGTGCAGGGTCTCTGTTACATCTGGGCTGGTGCAGGGTCTCTGTTACATCTTGGCCGGTGCAGGGTCTCTGTTACATCTTGGCCGGTGCAGGGTCTCTGTTACATCTGGGATGGTGCAGGGTCTCTGTTACATCTTGGCCGGTGCAGGGTCTCTGTTACATCTGGGATGGTGCAGGGTCTCTGTTACATCTGGGATGGTGCAGGGTCTCTGTTACAACTGGGCCGGTGAAGGGTCTCTGTTACATATTGGCAGGTGCAGGGTCTCTCTTACATCTGGGCTGGTGCAGGGTCTCTGTTACATCTTGGCAGGTGCAGGGTCTCTGTTACATCTGGGACGGTGCAGGGTCTCTGTTACATATTGGACGGTGCAGGGTCTCTGTTACATCTGGGACGGTGCAGGGTCTCTGTTACATCTGGGACGGTGCAGGGTCTCTGTTACATCTGGGACGGTGCAGGGTCTCTGTTACATATTGGACGGTGCAGGGTCTCTGTTACATCTGGGACGGTGCAGGGTCTCTGTTACATCTGGGACGGTGCAGGGTCTCTGTTACATCTGGGACGGTGCAGGGTCTCTGTTACATCTGGGACGGTGCAGGGTCTCTGTTACATCTGGGACGGTGCAGGGTCTCTGTTACATCTGGGACGGTGCAGGGTCTCTGTTACATATTGGCAGGTGCAGGGTCTCTGTTACAACTGGGCCGGTGCAGGGTCTCTGTACATCTGGGCCGGTGAAGGGTCTCTGTTACATCTTGGCCGGTGCAGGGACTCTGTTACATCTGGGATGGTGCAGGGTCTCTGTTACATCTTGGATGGTGCAGGGTCTCTGTTACATCTGGGCTGGTGCAGGGTCTCTGTTACATCTTGGCCGGTGCAGGGTCTCTGTTACATCTTGGCCGGTGCAGGGTCTCTGTTACATCTGGGATGGTGCAGGGTCTCTGTTACATCTTGGCCGGTGCAGGGTCTCTGTTACATCTGGGATGGTGCAGGGTCTCTGTTACATCTGGGATGGTGCAGGGTCTCTGTTACAACTGGGCCGGTGCAGGGTCTCTGTTACATATTGGCAGGTGCAGGGTCTCTCTTACATCTGGGCTGGTGCAGGGTCTCTGTTACATCTTGGCAGGTGCAGGGTCTCTGTTACATCTGGGACGGTGCAGGGTCTCTGTTACATCTGGGCCGGTGCAGGGTCTCTGTTACATCTTGGCCGGTGGAGGGTCTCTGTTACATCTGGGATGGTGCAGGGTCTCTGTTACATCTGGGATGGTGCAGGGTCTCTGTTACATCTGGGCTGGTGCAGGGTCTCTGTTACATCTGGGACGGTGCAGGGTCTCTGTTACATCTGGGACGGTGCAGGGTCTCTGTTACATCTGGGCCGGTGCAGGGTCTCTGTTACATCTGGGATGGTGCAGGGTCTCTGTTACATCTGGGCTGGTGCAGGGTCTCTGTTACATCTGGGACGGTGCAGGGTCTCTGTTACATCTGGGCCGGTGCAAGGTCTCTGTTACATCTTGGCCAGTGGAGGGTCTCTGTTACATCTGGGATGGTGCAGGGTCTCTGTTACATCTGGGCTGGTGCAGGGTCTCTGTTACATCTGGGACGGTGCAGGGTCTCTGTTACATCTGGGACGGTGCAGGGTCTCTGTTACATCTGGGCAAGTGCAGGGTCTCTGTTACATCTGGGATGGTGCAGGGTCTCTGTTACATCTGGGCTGGTGCAGGGTCTCTGTTACATCTGGGACGGTGCAGGGTCTCTGTTACATCTGGGACGGTGCAGGGTCTCTGTTACATCTGGGCAGGTGCAGGGTCTCTGTTACATCTGGGACGGTGCAGGGTCTCTGTTACATCTGGGACGGTGCAGGGTCTCTGTTACATCTTGGCAGGTGCAGGGTCTCTGTTACAACTGGGCCGGTGCAGGGTCTCTGTTACATCTGGGACGGTGCAGGGTCTCTGTTACATCTGGGACGGTGCAGGGTCTCTGTTACATCTGGGACGGTGCAGGGTCTCTGTTACATCTGGGACGGTGCAGGGTCTCTGTTACATCTGGGACGGTGCAGGGTCTCTGTTACATCTGGGACGGTGCAGGGTCTCTGTTACATCTGGGACGGTGCAGGGTCTCTGTTACATCTGGGACGGTGCAGGGTCTCTGTTACATATTGGACGGTGCAGGGTCTCTGTTACATCTGGGACGGTGCAGGGTTACTGTTACATCTGGGACGGTGCAGGGTCTCTGTTACATCTGGGACGGTGCAGGGTCTCTGTTACATCTGGGACGGTGCAGGGTCTCTGTTACATCTTGGACGGTGCAGGGTCTCTGTTACATCTGGGACGGTGCAGGGTCTCTGTTACATCTGGGACGGTGCAGGGTCTCTGTTACATCTGGGACGGTGCAGGGTCTCTGTTACATCTGGGACGGTGCAGGGTCTCTGTTACATCTTGGACGGTGCAGGGTCTCTGTTACATCTTGGCAGGTGCAAGGTCTCTGTTACATCTGGGACGGTGCAGGGTCTCTGTTACATCTTGGCCGGTGCAGGGTCTCTGTTACATCTTGGCCGGTGCAGGGTCTCTGTTACATATTGGACGGTGCAGGGTCTCTGTTACATATTGGACGGTGCAGGGTCTCTGTTACATCTTGGCCGGTGCAGGGTCTCTGTTACATCTTGGCCGGTGCAGGGTCTCTGTTACATATTGGACGGTGCAGGGTCTCTGTTACATATTGGACGGTGCAGGGTCTCTGTTACATCTTGGCCGGTGCAGGGTCTCTGTTACATATTGGACGGTGCAGGGTCTCTGTTACATATTGGACGGTGCAGGGTCTTTGGCTGTAGATGTGAGGAGGAAATTCAGACCACTCATATCACTATGGTAACTTCTATTGTTTATTATGCAGATGAAACACAATACACAACTTCTGATCAGTTTCAGATAAACTCCTCCTCTACAGAATTCTCAGAATGTCACCTTTCCAACATATACTGATACTGTTGGTCCTGTAGTGTATGAAGCAGTGAGTGATACTGTTGGTCCTGTAGTGTATGAAGCAGTGAGTGATACTGTTGGTCCTGTAGTGGATGAAGCAGTGAGTGATACTGTTGGTCCTGTAGTGTATGAAGCAGTGAGTGATACTGTTGGTCCTGTAGTGTATGAAGCAGTGAGTGATACTGTTGGTCCTGTAGTGTATGAAGCAGTGAGTGATACTGTTGGTCCTGTAGTGTATGAAGCAGTGAGTGATGCTGTTGGTCCTGTAGTGTATGAATCAGTGAGTGATACTGTTGGTCCTGTAGTGTATGAAGCAGTGAGTGATGCTGTTGGTCCTGTAGTGTATGAATCAGTGAGTGATGCTGTTGGTCCTGTAGTGTATGAAGCAGTGAGTGATACTGTTGGTCCTGTAGTGTATGAATCAGTGAGTGATGTTGTTGGTCCTGTAGTGTATGAAGCAGTGAGTGATACTGTTGGTTCTGTAGTGTATGAGGCAGTGAGTGATACTGTTGGTCCTGTAGTGTATGAAGCAGTGAGTGATACTGTTGGTCTTGTAGTGTATGAAGCAGTGAGTTATACTGTTGGTCCTGTAGTGTATGAAGCAGTGAGTGATACTGTTGGTCCTGTAGTGTATGAAGCAGTGAGTGATGTTGTTGGTCCTGTAGTGTATGAAGCAGTGAGTGATGCTGTTGGTCCTGTAGTGTATGAAGCAGTGAGTGATACTGTTGGTCTTGTAGTGTATGAAGCAGTGAGTGATACTGTTGGTCTTGTAGTGTATGAAGCAGTGAGTGATACTGTTGGTCCTGTAGTGTATGAAGCAGTGAGTGATGCTGTTGGTCCTGTAGTGTATGAAGCAGTGAGTGATACTGTTGGTCCTGTAGTGTATGAAGCAGTGAGTGATACTGTTGGTCTTGTAGTGTATGAAGCAGTGAGTGATGCTGTTGGTCCTGTAGTGTATGAAGCAGTGAGTGATACTGTTGGTCCTGTAGTGTATGAAGCAGTGAGTGATGCTGTTGGTCCTGTAGTGTATGAAGCAGTGAGTGATGCTGTTGGTCCTGTAGTGTATGAAGCAGTGAGTGATACTGTTGGTCTTGTAGTGTATGAAGCAGTGAGTGATACTGTTGGTCTTGTAGTGTATGAAGCAGTGAGTGATACTGTTGGTCCTGTAGTGTATGAAGCAGTGAGTGATACTGTTGGTCTTGTAGTGTATGAAGCAGTGAGTGATACTGTTGGTCCTGTAGTGTATGAATCAGTGAGTGATACTGTTGGTCCTGTAGTGTATGAATCAGTGAGTGATACTGTTGGTCCTGTAGTGTATGAAGCAGTGAGTGATGCTGTTGGTCCTGTAGTGTATGAAGCAGTGAGTGATACTGTTGGTCCTGTAGTGTATGAGGCAGTGAGTGATACTGTTGGTCCTGTAGTGTATGAAGCAGTGAGTGATGCTGTTGGTCCTGTAGTGTATGAAGCAGTGAGTGATACTGTTGGTCCTGTAGTGTATGAATCAGTGAGTGATACTGTTGGTCCTGTAGTGTATGAATCAGTGAGTGATGCTGTTGGTCCTGTAGTGTATGAGGCAGTGAGTGATACTGTTGGTCCTGTAGTGTATGAAGCAGTGAGTGATACTGTTGGTCCTGTAGTGTATGAAGCAGTGAGTGATACTGTTGGTTCTGTAGTGTATGAGGCAGTGAGTGATACTGTTGGTCCTGTAGTGTATGAAGCAGTGAGTGATACTTTTGGTCCTGTAGTGTATGAAGCAGTGAGTGATGCTGTTGGTCCTGTAGTGTATGAAGCAGTGAGTGATACTGTTGGTCCTGTAGTGTATGAAGCAGTGAGTGATACTGTTGGTCCTGTAGTGTATGAGGCAGTGAGTGATACTGTTGGTCCTGTAGTGTATGAAGCAGTGAGTGATACTGTTGGTCCTGTAGTGTATGAGGCAGTGAGTGACTGACTTTCTATCTCTCTCTCAATCACAAGAGAAACAGATGTTGACGTTCTCCCCCCCAAAAAATCCTGATATTCCCAGGTTGCAGTGTGTGTGTGTGTGTGTGTGTCTGTGTGTGTGTGTGTGTGTGTGTGTGTGTGTGTGTGTGTGTGTGTGTGTGTGTGTGTGTGTGTGTGTGTGTGTGTGTGTGTGTGTGTGTGTGTGTGTGTGTGTGTGTGTGTGTGTGTGTGTGTGTGTGTACGTGCGTGTGCGTACGTGTTGGTGACAGATCATAACACGGTGCGTGCCACCAGAGAGCCTCCGTTCATTAACCTGAAACTCTTCATCTCCTCCTGCTCTTCTCCTGTCTCCTCTGTGTTAATTAGTCAACCCACAACGACCTTGGCTGTTGTTTAATTAACCATCATGTGACAGACAGACTATTTTATAGCTTATATAACTTGAGAAGTCTTAACTTATACATCCACTGCATTAGAGGAACAAACTTTTTTTAAGTGTATTTTGCTTATATGTGCAAAACAGAGAGCACTTCACAATGTTTTCTGGTCATTTTTTGTCCAACGTAAATTAGTGATTTATTTGCTTATACAATGTAAATAACAAATAAAGCAAAAACATTTCAAATGTTGTAAAAACAAACTAACAAGACTCAAGACAGTGAGAATACGATGTGCATTATGGGAATGACTTGTTCAAAGTGCATTATGGGGATGACTTGTACAAAGTGCATTATGGGGATGACTTGTACAAAGTGCATTATGGGGATGACTTGTTCAAAGTGCATTATGGGGATGACTTGTGCAAAGTGCATTATGGGAATGACTTGTACAAAGTGCATTATGGGGAGGACTTGTACGAAGTGCATTATGGGAATGACTTGTACAAAGTGCATTATGGGAATGACTTGTACAAAGTGCATTATGGGAATGACTTGTACAAAGTGCATTATGGGAATGACTTTACAAAGTGCATTATGGGGAGGACTTGTACGAAGTGCATTATGGGAATGACTTGTACAAAGTGCATTATGGGAATGACTTGTACAAAGTGCATTATGGGAATGACTTGTACAAAGTGCATTATGGGGAGGACTTGTACGAAGTGCATTATGGGAATGACTTGTACAAAGTGCATTATGGGGAGGACTTGTACAAAGTGCATTATGGGAATGACTTGTACAAAGTGCATTATGGGAATGACTTGTACAAAGTGCATTATGGGGATGACTTGTACAAAGTGCATTATGGGGAGGACTTGTACAAAGGTATTCCTATATGCTTAACTTAGAGTTATTAATATAGCTTTAATTGTTCTACAAACGTTGGGCTACAGTATATGTTTTGATGTTTAATACATCGTAGGACTGCATGATGAGACTCTAAAGATGATTTGAAAAAAGTCGCTTGAAAGGCATGAGCTCTGCTTTGGGTTGTTTTGCGCAGGCTGTTCACACTTCATCAGTCTCTCAGTCACAATTTGACAAGCACTTGATAATGCCTAGAATTTCACAGTGACATCCCCTTTGTGTGGTCGTCATACACCCTAAAAAAATCCATGCCTTTTGTGGCCAGTGGCCGTTGTGCCGGGTCTTTCTCACAGGCTACAAGTGAAGACGGGCACATCGGGGACTAAACTGCGCAAATCATTATTCAATTCTGAGGTGCATGTTGAAGATATTGGAAGAACTGTCCACATTGACTTCTCATCGGTCAAGAATATGAGTTGGCCTGATGAACAGCAAAAAGCACCAGCCTCTGTCAATCTACAATCCCCCATAGTACAAAGGTCGACCTATTCTATTCTGTGAGAAAAATAAATACTACGAACATAGTTTGGGACAGTTGTGGGATGCGATAGATCCCAAATGAATATAACCGTTAGCATAAAAAAAAGTTTTTACACAAGGTGACTGACGCAACAGATCAGAACATTTAGATTAAAATGTGATAAAATATTGGGCCGTTTCTTCACATTATAAGAGCAGCAATGCACACATAGTAGGAGGCTAAAAGCATGAATATTCCATTAGCGAAAAAAATCCTTATCAAAGGTGACGGCAAATGTAATTATGCATGTAATGCTTTTATTATGAAAGTGCATTTTATGGTGAAAAATATCTTCAACCAAACTAGAAACTCACACTGCTTATATATGTAGTTATTGCTCTACACCCCTTGTAAAGCAGATTAATGTGATTCATTTTAAGAAGTTATTTGGCCACCTTAGTTGTGATATAAACCTTATATCGGCCTATTAGCTAGTCGCAAAAATAAAAAAACATTGTTTCTTATGCTGGGCATCATTCACAAGTGATAATATATCATTCACAAGTGATAGGCTAATATTGTCACTCATTAGTCTATTCTTGATTTAATCTTGCCTTTGCATATACCAAATTATATATGTGTGAAATTTGTTTTGATTTAAAATAGACAATTATCATGCACCTGAATTGAAACAGGGGCAGCGAGAAGAAATACATGACGCCTTTGCACTTAAATAGCGAACGGAGGCCGCTTTTCCCCAAGGTTTATTTTTGTACCAGCCAGGTAGGCTGTACTCCTGTTGTAAAGAGAAGCAATGTGCTTAATAATAGGAAAGTTGAGAAATAAATATAGTAGGCCTATAGAAAGCTCATCCTCCTATTTTTAGTAGAGGCCATCATCACTCTGTTTTCTCGCACAATTACGTAGCCTATTGAAATGTTGCACAACATGAGTTCATGGGCTCTCATGAAGTGTTTGATTAGATTTTTGAATACATTTGCATTGATGTCAGTGTGATTAGAGGGACAATAGAGTGCTGAGTACCAGGCAGTTAGCAAGTTTGGTAGGTTACTAATGACCATCAGCAGCATCAGAGAGTGGAGAAGCGTAACTACCATGACTTAACGGTCACATGGAATTTGATGGCCTTCATGACCTCCGGTGACCGCCGGTGTGACGGAAATACGGTCACCACAACAGCTCTAGGGAGGACTTGTGCAAAGTGCATTATGGGGTTCATGTACTGTTGCCTTTACAGTATACAACTAATTGTTTTTTACACAGAGGCAAGAGATGCTTGTATTTATACCAAGTGCCAAGGTTTATAATGTTATCTGGGTCAATGGAAGGCACTGGACCCGAGGAAGACTAGCGTTCGCTGAGGTGATAGTGGAACCAAATAAAAATAATAATAATAATAATATTTACAGCATGAAAAATAGCATTTCATAAAAAGTGTAAACAAAAATCATAATACTCTGTGAATGGCTCAAATCAAAGCTTCAATTCGAACGAACACAACATTTCCAGGGCATGAATTTTTGACCCAGATCCAGAAGTCAGCATTGACCTCTGACCCAGATCCAGAATTCAGCATTGACCTCTGACCCAGATCCAGAAGCCAGCATTGACCTCTGACACAGATCCAAAAGTCAGCATTGATCTCTGACCCAGATTCAGAAGTCAGCATTGACCTCTGACCCAGATCCAGAAGTCAGCATTGACCTCTGACCCAGATCCAGAAGTCAGCATGGACCTCTGACCCATGAAGGGGATGAAGCCTCTGAGTGAAAAAGCTCACAGGTTTAAAAGCGTCACAAACCTGTATTTGAAATTAGTTGTCTTCAGGCTAACCTCCCCTCTTCTCCAGTCTTCTCCAGTCTTCAGGCTAACCTCCCCTCTTCTCCAGTCTTCAGGCTAGCCTCCCCTCCTCTCCAGTCTTCTCCAGTCTTCAGGTTAGCCTCCCCTCTTCTCCAGTCTTCAAGCTAACCTCCCCTCTTCTCCAGTCTTCTCCAGTCTTCAGGCTAACCTCCCCTCTTCTCCAGTCTTCAAGCTAACCTTCCCTCCTCTCCAGTCTTCAGGCTAGCCTCCCCTCTTCTCCAGTCTTCAGGCTAGCCTCCCCTCCTCTCCAGTCTTCAAGCTAACCTCCCCTCTTCTCCAGTCTTCTCCAGTCTTCAGGCTAGCCTCCCCTCCTCTCCAGTCTTCAGGCTAGCCTCCCCTCTTCTCCAGTCTTCAGGCTAGCCTCCCCTCCTCTCCAGTCTTCAAGCTAACCTTCCCTCCTCTCCAGTCTTCAGGCTAGCCTCCCCTCCTCTCCAGTCTTCAGGCTAGCCTCACCTCCTCTCCAGTCTTCAGGCTAGCCTCCCCTCCTCTCCAGTCTTCTCCAGTCTTCAGGCTAGCCTCCCCTCCTCTCCAGTCTTCAGGCTAGCCTCCCCTCTTCTCCAGTCTTCAGGCTAGCCTCCCCTCCTCTCCAGTCTTCAAGCTAACCTTCCCTCCTCTCCAGTCTTCAGGCTAGCCTCCCCTCCTCTCCAGTCTTCAGGCTAGCCTCCCCTCTTCTCCAGTCTTCAGGCTAGCCTCCCCTCCTCTCCAGTCTTCAGGCTAGCCTCCCCTCCTCTCCAGTCTTCAAGCTAACCTTCCCTCCTCTCCAGTCTTCAGGCTAACCTCCCCTCCTCTCCAGTCTTCAGGCTAGCCTCCCCTCCTCTCCAGTCTTCAGGCTAACCTCCCCTCCTCTCCAGTATTCAGGCTAGCCTCACCTCCTCTCCAGTCTTCAGGCTAGCCTCCCCTCCTCTCCAGTCTTCTCCAGTCTTCAGGCTCGCCTCCCCTCTTCTCCAGTCTTCAGGCTAGCCTCCCCTCCTCTCCAGTCTTCAGGCTAGCCTCCCCTCCTCCCCTTCTTTATACATAAAACACACATAGTGAAAGGTCAGGATGATGTGTGCGTGTGTGTGTGTGTGTGTGTGTGTGTGTGTGTGTGTGTGTGTGTGTGTGTGTGTGTGTGTGTGTGTGTGTGTGTGTGTGTGTGTGTGTGTGTGTGTGTGTGTGTGTGCGCTACATGCTGTGCTCATTGAGAAGTGTTGTTTTGTGCCTGAGGAGTCAGCGAGGGGAGGGCAGGCAGGCAGGCTCCAGAGAAACAGGTCACATACATATTCATCACATTGGACATGCACATGTAGACACCTTTTAATATGCTATGACAGCGGAAGGTTGTGTTGGGGCAAAAGATAGAGGAGGCAGAGGGAGAGAGAGAGAAGACAGAGGGAGAGACAGACAGAGGGAGAGAGAGAAGACAGACAGGGAGAGACTGGGAGAGGGGGAGAGAGAGAGAGACAGAGAGTAAGAGAGAGAGAGAGAGAGAGACAAATAAATAGACAGACGGACGAATGAATGAATAGACGGACGGACAGACGGACAGACGACCAGACGGACAGATGGACAGAGAGAGAGAGAGAGGAACGGACGGACGAACAGACGGAAAAACAGAGAGAGAGAAACGGACAGACAGACAGACAGACAGACAGACAGACAGACAGACAGACAGACAGACAGACAGACGGTAAGTTCAAAAAGTTCACAAAATAAAATAATCTGTTTCCTTGACCCTATGATTACCTGACAACCCACTTAGACAATGACAGCGCTTGTTGTCTCACCATCTCACCGTCAACAAGCAGTTTGTTGTTGCTCTAAACCTTCCTGTCCTGATCTGTGCTAGACCAGACTGTCCAGGGGGGGATATGAGGATTTGGGGGGTGGTGGAAGGGGGTATCTGGTAACCGAAGTCATCCCATTCAGACAGCATCAGAGCATCAGAACGCCCCAGGGAAGGGTTACGTATTGTGCCCTTAATTCCAACAAAGGCCCCAGACGCTACTCTGATTCCACATCAGGAGCTCGAGCTTCTAGAGAACTCACTGCTACTCCCAGAGAGAGCTAATTACGCTATCGCTTTTCCCAACTGGGATCTGAAAATGGGAATTTGGGACCAGGAATAATCAAATCAAATTTGATTTGTCTAATGTGCCGAAAACAACAAGTGATGCCGTGAAATGCTGACAAGACCTTTCCCAACAAATCAGAGTTAAAAATAAAAAAAAGTTGGAAGTAGTAACACAATAAAATAACAGTAATGAGACTATATACAAGGAGTACCAGTACCCCTGTAGTATTATAATAATGAGACTATATACAAGGAGTACCAGTACCCCTGTAGTATTATAATAATGAGACTATATACAAGGAGTACCAGTACCCCTGTAGAATTATAATAATGAGACTATATACAAGGAGTACCAGTACCCCTGTAGTATTATAATAATGAGACTATATACAAGGAGTACCAGTACCCCTGTAGTATTATAATAATGAGACTATATACAAGGAGTACCAGTACCCCTGTAGAATTATAATAATGAGACTATATACAAGGAGTACCAGTACCCCTGTAGTATTATAATAATGAGACTATATACAAGGAGTACCAGTACCCCTGTAGTATTATAATAATGAGACTATATACAAGGAGTACCAGTACCCCTGTAGTATTATAATAATGAGACTATATACAAGGAGTACCAGTACCCCTGTAGTATTATAATAATGAGACTATATACAAGGAGTACCAGTACCCCTGTAGAATTATAATAATGAGACTATATACAAGGAGTACCAGTACCCCTGTAGTATTATAATAATGAGACTATATACAAGGAGTACCAGAACCCCTGTAGTATTATAATAATGAGACTATATACAAGGAGTACCAGTACCCCTGTAGAATTATAATAATGAGACTATATACAAGGAGTACCAGTACCCCTGTAGTATTATAATAATGAGACTATATACAAGGAGTACCAGAACCCCTGTAGTATTATAATAATGAGACTATATACAAGGAGTACCAGTACCCCTGTAGAATTATAATAATGAGACTATATACAAGGAGTACCAGTACCCCTGTAGTATTATAATAATGAGACTATATACAAGGAGTACCAGTACCCCTGTAGTATTATAATAATGAGACTATATACAAGGAGTACCAGTACCCCTGTAGAATTATAATAATGAGACTATATACAAGGAGTACCAGTACCCCTGTAGTATTATAATAATGAGACTATATACAAGGAGTACCAGTACCCCTGTAGAATTATAATAATGAGACTATATACAAGGAGTACCAGTACCCCTGTAGTATTATAATAATGAGACTATATACAAGGAGTACCAGTACCCCTGTAGTATTATAATAATGAGACTATATACAGAGTCAATGTGCAGGTGTACGAGTTAGTTGAAGTAATTGAGGTAATATGTACATGTAGGTAGAGGTAATTCCACGATCAGCTCCTTTGTCTTGCTGACGTTGAGGGAGAAGTTGTTGTCCTGGCACCCACACTGCCAGGTCTTTGACCTCCTCCCAATAGGCTGTCTCATTGGCATTGGTGATCAGGCCTATCGCTGTCTGTAGTCAATGAACAGCGTTCTTAAATAGGCTTTCCCCTTGTCCAGGTGGTATTGGGCAGTGTGGAGGGAAATAAAGGTTACACCATCTGTGGATGTGTTTTGGGCGGTATGTGAAATGGACTGGTTCCAGGGTGTCTGGGATGATGCTGTTGATGTGAGTCATAACCAGCTTTTCAAAGCACTTCATGGCTACAAACGTGTTCTACTGAGCGATAGTCATTTAGACATGTTACCATGGCGTTCTTGGGCACAGGGACTATGGTGGTCTGCTAGAAACATGTAGGTATTATATACTGGGTCTGGGAGAGGTTGAAAATGTCAGTGAAGACACTTGCCAGCTGGTCAGCGCATGCTCTGAGTGTGCGTCCTGGTTAATCCGTCTGGCCCTGCGGCCTTGTGAATGTTAACCTGTTTAAAAGGTCTTACTCACATTTGCTATGGAGAGTGTGATCACACAGTCGTCAGGATCAGCTGATGCTCTCATGCATGTTTCAGTGTTGCTTGCCTGGAAGCAAGAGTAGATGGCATTTAGCTTGTCTGGTAGGCTCAAGTCACTGGGCAGCTCGCGGCTGGATTTCCCTTTGTAATCCGTGATACAATATATATACAAAAGTATGTGGACACCCTATTCAAATGAGTGGATTCGGTTATTTCAGCCACACCCGTTGAAAATCAGTCTTCAGGTTAGCCTCCCCTCTTCTCTTCTCCAGTCTTCAAGCTAACCTATGAAAATCAAGCTCACAGCCATGCAATCTCCATAGACAAACATTGGCAGTAAAATGGCCTTACTGAAGAGCTCAGTTACTTTCAACATGGCACCGTTATAGGATGCCACCTTTCCAACAAGTTAGTTCATCAAATTTCTGCCCTGCTAGAGCTGCCCCCGGTCAACTGTAAGTGCTGTTTTTTGTGAAGTGGAAACGTTCATGAGCAACAACGGCTCAGTGTCCCACTCCTTGAAAGCGACAGCTCTAGCCTTTAGCTCAGTGTGGAAGTTGCCTGTAACCCATGGCTTCTGGTTGGGATATGTACGTACGGTCACTGTGGGGACGACGTCGTCAATGCACTTATTAATGAAGCCGGTAACTGATGCGGTAAACTCCTCAATGCCATCGGATGAATCCGGGAATATATTCCAGTCTGTGGTACTGAAACAGTCCTGTAGCTTCAGTATCCACTTCATCAGACCACTTTCGTATTGTCGGAGTCACTGGTACTTCTGAGTATTAGCATGTCAGCAGGAATCAGGAGGGTACGATGGTCAGATTTAACAAATCGAGAGCATCGAATGCATCTCTGTGTATGGAGTTAAAGGTAATCTAGAAATTAAGTTAAACAGATGTCAGTTTTTCTGCATTAATATCACCGGCCACTAGGAGCGCCACCTCTGGGTGAGCATTTTTGTTGTTTGCTTATGGCCCTTTACGGGTCAGAAAGAGGTCAGTTGCATTATTGAATTATTTCAACCAAAATGTGTCTTCTGCATTTAACCCAAGCCCTCTGAATCAGAGAGGTGCAGGGAGGCTGCCTTAATCGAGTTCATCAGGAGCAATTCTTGTTTGGGGTTGACTGCCTTGCTCAAGGGCAGAGCAGAACATGTTTTCCACCCTGCCGGCTCAGAGTTTCAAACCAGCAACCTATTGGCAACTGGCCGAATGTTTTTAACAACTAGGCTACATGCTGCCTACAGCTCGTTGAGTGTGGTCTTAGTGACAGCATCAGTTTGTGATGGAAATGCTATGAAAAATATAGATGAAAACCCTCTCTTAGTAAATGGTATGATCTACAGCTTATCATGAGCTATTCTATCTCAGGTGAGTAGAACCTCCAGACTTCCGTTATATTAGAGATTGCACTCCAGCTGTTGTTGACAAAGAGACCCCCCCCCCCCCTTGAGTTCACCTGACTCTGCCGTTCTGTCCTGCTGATGTATAGAATAACCAGCTACATTGAAATGTCCCATGTCCTTGTTCAGCCACGACTCTGAGAAACATAGGATATTACAGTTCTTCAGATCACGTTGACAGGATAGTCTCGAACCGAGCCGGTCCAGTTTATTCTCTAGTGATTGCACATTCGCCAAAAGAACAGAGGGTAGAGACGGTTTATCCACTCTCCGACGTCGTCTCGTCAGGTATCCCCTTTGCCAGGCCTCTAGAACACTGCCTCTTCCTTTTTTGAGTGTCTGGGGTTTGGTCCGGGATGAGAAGTACGTCCTTCACCGCCAACTCATTGAAGTAGAAATCTTCAATTCAAATTGAGGTTCAGGAGGTCCAGAAGCTCTTTCTAGTCATAGGAAACCATGACGGAAACATTATTTATAAAATCTATTTTATAAAAATAGCACCCTTGTTCAGGAGTCCGTAAAACAGCTGCTATTCC
>NC_088235.1:13068950-13093950 GCF_036934945.1 Oncorhynchus masou masou
TCCCTCCACACCAATGACTGAACCTCCTCTACTCCCCCCACACCAATGACTGCACCTCCTCTACTCACTTCACACCAATGACTGAACCTTCAACGACACATCTATCTAACTAGTCAGGTTTGTTGATGACATCACCCTGGTCGGTCTCATCTCTGACGGCGACGAGTTCAAGTACCGTGGAAGAGGTTGACTGCCTGGTGGTCTGGCGCAGTCGCAACAACCTGGAACTCTACACAGTCAAACATCTTGGAGATGGTGGTTGCCTTCAGAAAACGCTCCTCACCACCATCTCTCCCCCTCCAGATTAATGGCTCAGCTGTTAGCACGGCCAAGTCATTCAAATTCCTGGTTGACAATCATCTCCCACAACCTCAAGTGGGAGGACAACATCACAGTATTGACCAGGAAGTCTCAGCAGAGGATGTACTATCTTGGACAATTCTGGTTGGGTTCTACATGTCCATCATTGAGCCCATCCTCACCTCTTCTACCACCGTCTGGTTTGGGTCTGTGTCTGCCTGCTGCAAGGGAAACTGTAGCACGTAGTCTGATCTACGCTGAAGGCTGTCTCCTGCCCACCATCATGGACCTGTACGCCTCCAGGACAATGAAGTGTGCAGGTCAGATCATCCACCTGTACGCCTCCAGAACAACGAAGTGTGCAGGTCAGATCATCCACCTGTACGCCTCCAGAACAACGAAGTGTGCAGGTCAGATCATCCACCTGTACGCCTCCAGAACAACGAAGTGTGCAGGTCAAATCATCCACCTGTACGCCTCCAGAACAACGAAGTGTGCAGGTCAGATCATCCACCTGTACGCCTCCAGAACAACGAAGTGTGCAGGTCAGATTATGGACCTGTACGCCTCCAGAACAACGAAGTGTGCAGGTCAGATCATCCACCTGTACGCCTCCAGAACAACGAAGTGGGCAGGTCAGATTATGGACCTGTACGCCTCCAGAACAACGAAGTGTGCAGGTCAGATCATCGACCGACTTTGCCCACCCCGGACACCCCGTTTTTCAAAGACTCTGCTCTGGCAGACGGTTTAGGTCTCTGAACAGTTCCCCCCCCCCCCCCGCTGTGGTCCTCATCAACCGGCCGTCGGGCTCATAGGGATTAAGGGACTTTGCATTGAGCCGATAGAGACCCACATTGGAGGTGTCTCTTATCAATATATTGTGCTCTATTTACTATCAGATTCAAAAATTCTACATAGCATCAAAATAGACATTATACAAAACTACAAATCAATGTCAGTTCCTGCACGTCATCTCTAGCAAACACCTTTACTAACAGGTATTGTGTCAATTTTAAACTTGCACCAGACAGTTCAGAGAATTGTCCATTTAAATACATAGGGATTAAGGGACTTTGCATTGAGCCGATAGAGACCCACATTGGAGGTGTCTCTTATCAATATATTGTGCTCTATTTACTATCAGATTCAAAAATTCTACATAGCATCAAAATAGACATTATACAAAACTACAAATCAATGTCAGTTCCTGCACGTCATCTCTAGCAAACACCTTTACTAACAGGTATTGTGTCAATTTTAAACTTGCACCAGACAGTTCAGAGAATTGTCCATTTAAATACAATTTTGCCACCGTATTCATTACTACATTTAGCTAATATTAGTTCATCCAGAGATTCTTACCTTGGTCTCGATTCAGCAGTGTCATCTAGATCCTCATGGTATTTGCAGTTATTTATGATAGCCACATTAGCAGCTAATTACCATTTCATTTTTGGTGGGTAAAAAAAAAAGTTCCCTTTTTTCCTAGAGGGGTTAACACAGTTATCGTCAAGCCAGGGTAAGCCTAAACAAAACACAGCCCTTATTTTAAGTGTTTTTCAAATCCCCGATGGGAGAAATAAATGGTGGAAAATAACGATTGGAACCATTTCCTTGTTTGACTGCTCGGTTTTATGTCAATTATGACTCATACTGCAATAATCTATTACTGCAACTTTTCATCCCTGATTTCAATACTAATCTGTGCTATAATACATTTGCACTATGTACACCTCCACACAACACTGTATATATTCACCATGGCAACATCCCTCCCTCCGCCTACATAGATATAGCCCCTCAGTAAATTGTATATTCCCCACTGTAACCAGCCTATACTCCAAAGTTTTATGTTTTATGTTTACTTTTTCGATACTGTTAATTCTGTATGATGTGTATAATAGGAAAGCAACATGTAAAGTGTTGGTGCCATGTTTCATGAGCTTTAATAAAATATCTCAGAAAATGGTCTATACACACAAAAAAAGCTTATTTCTCTCAAATGTTTGTGGACAAATTTGTTTTCATCCCTGTTTGTCAGCATTTCTCCTTTGCCAAGATAATCCCATCCACCTGACAGGTGTGGCATATCAAGAAGCTGATTAAACAGCATTCTCATTACACAGGTGCACCTTGTGCTGGTCACAATAAAAGCCCACATTAAAATGTGCACTTTTGTCACACAACATAACACAAGATTTGATGGAGCGTACAGTTGGCACGCTGACTGCAGGAATGTCCAGCAGAGCTGTTGCCAGATAATTTAATGTTAACCTCTCTACCATAAGCTGCCTCCAATGTCGTTTTAGAGATTTTGGCAGTACATCCAACCAGCCTCTCAACCGCAAACCACGTGTAATCACGCCAGCCCAGGACCTCCAAATCCGGTTTCTTCAGCTGCGCGGAATATCTGAGACCAGCCACCCGGACAGCTGATGACACCGATGAGTACTTCTGTTTGTGATAAAGCTCTCTGAAATTGACTGATTTCCTTTAATTAACTGTAACTCCGTAAAAAGTGTACTGGAGAATAAACGTGATTCTGATTCTGTCTGTCTTCACACCTGTCTTTGTCTGCATCCCCAATAACATTCTTTTCCCTACTTAGTGCACTGCTGTTGACCAGATTTCTATAGGTCCTGGTCCAAAGTAGTAGACTATATAGGGAAAGGGTACAATTTAGGATGTACTTTTTGACATTTCTGAGGAGCACAGTAAACTGATTTCCTCTTTGATGTAAAGACAACAGGTAACATGCTGGTAGATTTCTCAGTGAGAGAAGTTCATTACAGGCTAAAGATGAAGTCTAATCTAATAGTCCAGTCCAGGAATATTGATTTAATATGAACGAAGGTTGTGGCTTTGAAAATATTAAATTGAGTAACATTGACTGATATGATTTAGCCAAACTTCACTAGCTTTATGTAATGGCATTAGAAAACAACTGGGCATCTGTAGATCGCCATGCTGCCAGTCTTAGTTACTCAAGATTAAAACATCAATAACAGGATGTAACACAAGGCCAACACAATAGTCAATGTCCAATTCAACACTATAGTCAATGCCCAACCCAACACTATAGTCAATGCCCAACCCAACACTATAGTCAATGCCCAACCCAACACTATAGTCAATGCCCAACCCAACACTATAGTCAATGCCCAACCCAACACTATAGTCAATGCCCAACCCAACACTAGAGTCAATGCCCAACCCAACACTATAGTCAATGCCCAACCCAACACTATAGTCAATGTCCAACCCAACACTATAGTCAATACCCAACCCAACACTATAGTCAATGCCCAACCCAACACTATAGTCAATGCCCAACACAACACTATAGTCAATGCACAACCCAACACTATAGTCAATGTCCAACACAACACTATAGTCAATGCACAACCCAACACTATAGTCAATGTCCAACACAACTCTATAGTCAATGCCCAACCCAGCACTATAGTCAATGTCCAACCCAACACTATAGTCAATGCCCAACCCAACCCACCACTATAGTCAAAGCCCAACCCAACCCAAAACTATAGTCAATGCCCAACCCAACCCAACACTATAGTCAAAGCCCAACCCAACCCAACACTATAGTCAATGCCCAACCCAAACCAACACAAAAGTCAATGTCCAACCCAACACTATAGTCAATGCCCAACCCAACCCAACACTATAGTCAATGTCCAACCCAACACTATAGTCAATGCCCAACCCAACCCAACACTATAGTCAATGCCCAACCCAACACTATAGTCAATGCCCAACCCAACCCAACACTATAGTCAATGTCCAACCCAACACTATAGTCAATGCCCAAGCCAACCCAACACTATAGTCCATGCCCAACCCAACCCAACACTATAGTCCATACCCAACCCAACACTATAGTCAATGCCCAACCCAATGCCAACACTATAGTCAATGCCGAACCCAATGCCAACACTATAGTCAATGCCCAACCCAACACTATAGTCAGTGCCCAACCCAATATCAACACTATAGTTAATCCCCAACCCAATACCAACACTATAGTCAATATCCAACCCAATACCAACACTATAGTCAATATTCAATCCATTGCCAACACTATAGTCAATATCCAATCCATTGCCAACACTATAGTCAATGCCCAACCCAATTCCAACACTATAGTCAATGCCCAACCCAATTCCAACACTATAGTCAATGCCCAACCCAATTCCAACACTATAGTCAATGCCCAACCCAACCCAACAATATAGTCAATGCCCAACCCAATGCCAACATCCATTCAGGTTGCCCGTAACCCTTCACACTAATCTCTCTCTCTCTCTCTCTCTCTCTCTCTCTCTCTCTCTCTCGCTCTCTCTCTCACCTCCTCTCCTCAGCCATCCTCCCCTCACCCCCCTCTCTCTCACCCCTCCTCTCCTCCTCTCCCCCACCTGAATGGTGATCCTGTGGAACATCATTTATGTAAATGTAATTAGGCCAGAAACATGATAGTGGAACGCAGGGTGCCAACGGAAATTTATCACTGAGAACGCTTCGGCTCTAAACATTCAATTAAAATATTGAGTTTCGCCAGATTTAATCTAAGCCTAATAAATGACGACATGGTGGAAGGAAAGCAGGCAAGGGGTGAGTGGTACAGCATTACCACATCTGACTGGAGGAGATAGAGGAGAGGTTGGGGAAGCCTACTGTAATGGTCTCCTAAATCCAGAGAGGGCAGAGGAGGAGGAGGAAGAGGAGGAGGAGGAGGGGGAGGAGGAAGAGGAGAGGTTGGGGTAGCCTACTGTAATGGTCTCCCAGATCCAGAGAGGGGAGAGGAGGAGGAGGAGGAGGAGAGGTTGGCAAAGCCTACTGTAATGGTCTCCTAGATCCAGAGAGGGGAGAGGAGGAGGAGGGGGAGGACGAAGAGGAGAGGTTGGGGTAGCCTACTGTAATGGTCTCCTAGATCCAGAGAGGGGAGAGGAGGAGGAGGAGGAGGAGGGGGAGGACGAAAAGGAGAGGTTGGGGTAGCCTACTGTAATGGTCTCCTAGATCCAGAGAGGGGAGAGGAGGAGGAGGAGGCGGAGGAAGAGGAGGAGGAGGAGGGGGAGGAGGAAGAGGAGGAGGAGGAGGGGGAGGAGGAAGAGGAGAGGTTGGGGTAGCCTACTGTAATGGTCTCCTAGATCCAGAGAGGGGAGAGGAGGAGGAGGAGGCGGAGGAAGAGGAGGAGGAGGAGGGGGAGGAGGAAGAGGAGGAGGAGGAGGGGGAGGAGGAAGAGGAGAGGTTGGGGTAGCCTACTGTAATGGTCTCCCAGATCCAGAGTGGGGAGAAGAAGAGGAGGAGGAGGAGGAGGAGGAGGAGGAGGAGAGGTTTGGGAAGCCTACTGTAATGGTCTCCTAGATCCAGAGAGGGGAGAGGAGGAGGAGCAGGAAAAGGAGGAGGAGGAGGAGGAGGAGGAGGAGGAAGAGGAGAGGTTGGGGAAGCCTACTGTAATGGTCTCCCAGATCCAGAGTGAGGAGAGGAGGAGGAGGAGGAGGTAGAGGAGAGGTTGGGGAAGCCTACTGTATTGGTCTCCCAGATCCAGAGTGGGGAGAGGAGGAGGAGGAGGAGGAGGAGGAGGAGGTAGAGGAGAGGTTGGGGAAGCCTACTGTAATGGTCTCCCAGATCCAGAGTGGGGAGAGGAGGAGGAGGAGGAGGAGGAGGAGGAGGAGGAGGAGGACACACACACACTATACAGTAATGGGAACCTCTGGACCAAGAGTGACCAGAGATGGACCATAGAGGACATGGACAGACGTCCAATTTCAATCTTGAGCGATCCGGCTGGAATCTCAGCCTAACGTTTGTTTCTACACCTTTGACCTATGGTTGAGAATCAA
This sequence comes from Oncorhynchus masou masou, assembly GCF_036934945.1. Lineage (NCBI taxonomy): Eukaryota > Metazoa > Chordata > Actinopteri > Salmoniformes > Salmonidae > Oncorhynchus > Oncorhynchus masou. The sequence continues at coordinate 13,075,115 of NC_088235.1, forward strand.
TATAATACAACAAAATATATTTTCCCCAAAAAAATCCACATTTCCCGATCTTACCATGAAACGTGTTAATTTAGCAAGCTGAGTTGTGCCAGTAACATACAAAATGAGTTGGTTCCGTTCGACAACAACCATACGGAGATTTGGGTAAATGTGTTCCACCCCACACCTTGTTCCTTCCTGCAGATCGCTATAGGGGACCTGTATGGCAGTGACACTGGCACCCTGTCACAAGATAACAAAACAACGAGCTTATTTTCACTGCATCTTCCACTTGTTTTTAGCAGGTTGGTGATGTGGAGTGTGTGTGTGTGTGTGTGTGTGTGTGTGTGTGTGTGTGTGTGTGTGTGTGTGTGTGTGTGTGTGTGTGTGTGTGTGTGTGTGTGTGTGTGTGTGTGCATGTGTGTGCGTGTGTGCGTGTGTGCGTTCGTGCGTGTGTGTGTGTGCGTGTGTGTGTGCGTGTGTGTGCGTGTGTGTGCGTGCGTGTGCGCGTGTGCGTGCGTGTGCGTGTGCGTGTGTGTGTGTGTGTGTGTGTGTGTGTGTGTGTGTGTGTGTGTGTGTGTGTGTGTGTGTGTGATGGAGAGTGCAGTGCCAGACTGGGTGCTGATACTTATGCATGTGTTTCCAAGGTGATAAACCTTTCACTCTGCAGGTGAGGAGGAGCCGTTGAGAAATGTGTTGGATGGTTCACACCGTGGCAAACACACACATGTACTCCACCCACACAGACACGCACACTGCAGCAGAAATACATGTACACACAAACACATACACACAGACACATGTGAAGTGACATGGGAAAGTGTTCAGACTGCTTGACTTTTAGAGTTCCTGCCTTTATTCTAAAATGGTTTGAACTAAAAATATTTCCTCATCATACCTCATAATGAAAAACAGAAATACCTTATTTCCATAGGTATTCAGACCTTTTACTATGAGATTTGAAATTGAGCTCAGTCGCATCCTGTTTCCAGTGATCATCCTTGAGATGTTTCTACAACTTGATTGGAGTCCACCTGTGGTAAATTCAATTGATTGGACATGATTTGGAACGGCACACACCTGTCTTTATAAAAGTCCCACAGTTGACAGTGCATTTCAGAGCAAAAACCAAGCCGTGAGGTCGAAGGAATTGTCCGTAGAGCTTAGAGACAGGATTGTCGAGGCACAGATCTGGGGAAGGGGACCAAAAAATGTCTGCAGCATTGAAAGTCCCCAAGAACACAATGGCCTCCATCATTCTTAAATGGAAGAAGTTTGGAACCACCAAGACTCTTCCTAGAGCTGGCCTCCCTGCCAAACTGAGCAATCGGAGGAGAAGGGCCTTGGTCAGGGAGGTGACCAAGAATCCGATGGTCACTCTAAGAGACCTCTAGAGTTCCTCTATGGAGATGGGAGAAACTTCCAGAAGGACAACCATCTCTACAGCACTTTTATGGAAGCCTCTCCTCAGTAAAAGGCACATGACAGCCCGCTTGGAGTTTGCCTAAAGATTCTCAGACCATGAGAAAGAAGATGCTCTGGTCTGATGAAACCAAAATTGAACTCGTTCACCTGAATGCCAAACGTCACGTCTGGATGAAACCTGGCACCATCACTACGGTGAAGCATGGCAGTGGCACCATCCCTACGGTGAAGCATGGTGGTGGCAGTATCCAGTGGCAGGGACTGGGAGACTAGTCAGGATCGAGAGAAAGATGAACGGAGCAAAGTTCAGGGTTAGGGTCAGGGTTAGGGTGTACTATAGTGAAGAAAACTGTACTGGAGGGGGTTAGGGTTAGGGTTAGGGTGTACTACTATGAAGAAAAGCACAAAGGATTTTAATGGTTAGACTTTTTTAAATTCTAACACATCTCACACAAGCAGAAACCACATTGAGCCATGATACATATATTTTAGATCTGAATACAATGTATTGACTTATGCGTTATGTCCTGCGACCACTGTTTTTTCTAAAAGTCTCTTTCTGTGGCTTATAAGCTTAAATCAACCTGCATTCATATGATATAACGATGTTATATGATATCACCCTGTATTAATATGATATAATGGTATATGATATCACCCTGTATTAATATGATATAATGGTATATGATATCACCCTGTATTAATATGATATAATGGTATATGACATCACCCTGTATTAATATGATATAACGATGTTATATGATATCACCCTGTATTAATATGATATAATGGTATATGACATCACCCTGTATTAATATGATATAATGGTATATGATATCACCCTGTATTAATAAGATATAATAATGGTATATGATATCACCCTGTATTAATAAGATATAATAATGGTATATGATATCACCCTGTATTAATAAGATATAATGGTGTTATATGATATCACCCTGTATTAATATGATATAATGTTGTATGATATCACCCTGTATAAACACAATATAATAATGGTATGAGATATCACCCTGTATTAATATGATATAATGGTAAATGATATCACCCTGTATTAATAAGATATAATAATGGTATATGATATCACCCTGTATTAATAAGATATAATAATGTTATATGACATCACCCTGTATTAATAAGATATAATAATGTTATATGACATCACCCTGTATTAATAAGATATAATAATGTTATATGATATCACCCTGTATTAATATGATATAATGGTATATGATATCACCCTGTATTAATAAGATATAATAATGTTATATGATATCACCCTGTATTAATATGATATAATGGTATATGATATCACCCTGTATTAATATGATATAATGGTATATGATATCACCCTGTATTAATAAGATATAATGGTGTTATATGACATCACCCTGTATTAATATGATATAATGTTATATGACATCACCCTGTATTAATATGATATAATGGTATATGATATCACCCTGTATTAATAAGATATAATGGTGTTATATGACATCACCCTTTATTAATAAGATATAACAGCACTATATTATGTGCAGCACTACTGTTGTAAAGAAAGTCTGGAAGGCAACCAATGCTTTCTCTCTGCTCGCCTGTAATTGGCCTGTTTCTTATCGTTCTCTCATTAGAATACTCACACTTCGTGTTGTCTTTTACTTCCATTTCCTGTCTCAGCCTACTCTGTAACGGAACAAGAACAACCTTCATCTTGGCCCTGTCTCTCAGCTCCTGTCCCTATCTGACTCCTTTTAGGCCACCAGACATGTCCCCCCCCACCACCACCACCGTCCCCCGTCCCCTCCCCTGGCCACCGATAGCACCACCATATTTTATTCATTCTTAATTAACTGTTTTCCATTTGAAAAAAAAAATACAGACCAGGATGTCGTCCAAAAAATAACTCATCCCAAACAGAAGGCCAAGGTTACGAGTGGGACAGAGGATGTTTGTTAAGGATATAATCACCCCTCTAAATCTGATATTGGTACGATCCATTATTTACTGGAGATACAGTGTTAGCCAGGTATGTTGTGTCGGTTGTAATTACAATGGAAACTAGGGTTGTGTTCCATAAAACAATGTAACAGGGTGTGTGAAACGGTCACAGTGGAATGTATAGAATCCCAGATGATGTCAGACAGTTCTAGACAGCATCAGCGCTGTGTCCACCAATGGTTCCCCCTTTTCATTCTTGCTCACGCCCTGTTTCCTCGTCTGGTGTGGGAACACACACTAATGGCGTCATTGTCTCACACAGCCAATGTCCTTATATTTTATTAACATCACCAGATTATCATCAGTTTGTTGATACACACCTCCACCTGTCTGTAACTCTATCCTCAAACCTCTTATCTCTGGCACTGCCCCCTGCCCTGGCCACTGTACACACACACACACACACACACACACACACACACACACACACACACACACACACACACCCACACACACACACACACACACACACACACACACACACACACACACACACCCCTGCCAGCTGCCAACCACCCAGAGGACACCTGAGGGTGGCAGACAGACGAGGGAGGAGGAGGTGGATGGGTGAAGGTTGGAATGGCATGGGGCACAGCAGAGATTCGGAGTCATCTGCTGGGATGAGGAGGAAGGGGAGGGGGGGAGAGGTGGGTGACAGTTGGTGTTGCTGTGTCAGGGGTAAGGAGGAGAAAGAGGTGTAGGGTGTAGAAACACCCCTCCCCTCCCTCTCCTGTCCCTCTCCTCCCTCTCCCCTCCCATCCCCTCCCCTCCCTCTCATGTCCCTGTCCTCCCTCTCCCCTCCTGTCCCTCCCCTCCCTCTCCTGTCCCTCTCCTCCCTCTCCTCTCCAATCCCCTCCCTCCCCTCCCTCTCCTGTCCCTCTCCTCCCTCTCCCCTCCCCTCCCCTCGCCTCCCCTCGCCTCGCCTCGCCTCCCCTCCCCTCCCATCCCATCCCATCCCTCTCCCCTCCCTCCCTCCCCTCCCTCCCTCTCCCCCTCCCCCTCCCTCTCCCCTCCCTCCCCCCTCCCTCCCCTCCCTCCCTCCCTCCCCTCCCCTCCCCTCCCTACCCTCCCTCCCTCCCTCCCTCCCTCCCTCCCCCTCCCCCTCCCTCCCCTCCCTCTCCCCCTCCCGCTCCCTCCCTCCCCTCCCTCTCCCCCCTCCCTCTCCCCCTCCCTCTCCTCCCTCTCCCCTCCCTCCCCTCCATCCCTCTCCTCCCTATCTCCTCCCTCCCCTCCCTCTCCCCTCTCTCTCCTCCCTCCCTGCCCTCCCCTATTTCCACAGCATCACAACAGTCGATTTCTAGTGCTGGCCCTCACCTTCTCACCCACGCCCAAACCCCAGGATATTGTTAGCCTCTTCGCTAACAACTAAAGCTGACACCTTTCCCCCACTCTCAACCCCTCGGGATACCGTTAGCCTCTTTGCTACCAGCTAAAGCTAACCACCTTTCCTCCACTCTCAACCCCTCGGGATACCGTTAGCCTTTTTGCTACCAGCTAAAGCTAACACCTTTCTCTCACTCTCAACCCCCGGGATACCGTTAGCCTGTTTGCTACCAGCTAAAGCTAACACCTTTCTCCCACTCTCAACCCCCGGGATACCGTTAGCCTGTTTGCTACCAGCTAAAGCTAACACCTTTCTCTCACTCTCAACCCTCGGGATACCATTAGCCTTTTTGCTACCAGCTAAAGCTAACACCTTTCTCTCACTCTCAACCCCCGGGATACCGTTAGCCTGTTTGCTACCAGCTAAAGCTAACACCTTTCTCCCACTCTCAACCCCTGGGATACCGTTAGCCTTTTTGCTACCAGCTAAAGCTAACACCTTTCTCTCACTCTCAACCCCCGGGATACCATTAGCCTCTTTGCTACCAGCTAAAGCTAACACCTTTCTCCCACTCTCATTCCCTGGGAGACCGTTAGCCTCTTTGCTGTCAGCTAACAGCTAACAGCTTACAACTAACAGCTGGCCCTGAAGACAACCTGGGAGAAAAGGGGTGAATGTCAGCAGCGACACCTTAAATCCATGTTTAAGTGATGCATGCTAAACTAGCGCTGTGTGCTCACTGCTAGCAGTGAATGGGGTAATAAGGAGGTCTGGGAAACAAAACCTGTGTGACGTCCATGTCGGTACCAACACTAGAGAGGTGAAATGTGTCTACTTAGTATTATATGTGATCAACACCTTAGGGACAGGTCCATGTCCTGCTCTAAATAAGTTTTAGTTTGTGCTCTTGTGAGAACTTAATGATGGTTGTGAGTCATTTCACAATTTCCTTCTGGACGTGGGTTGCATGTACAGTAGGACTTTCAACACAGACGTAGTTACATCACGCTCCCTTCTCTCAAACTATTTTTATTGTCTTCGACAATCTCATCCAGAGGAATTAGGGTTAAGTGCCTTGTTCAAGGGAACATTGACAGATTTTTCACCTAGTCTGCAAACCAGTGACCTTTGGGTAAATGGCCCAACACTCGTCAGCGCTAGGCTAACTGCCTCGCCACTTAAACTCAATCTCTGTGACCACTAGAAACCACGATACTGTGTAAGACCAAAACAAAAGCATTTTTCACCAAGATTATTTCGGTGTTACATATACACAGACTGCCTCAGCCCGAGCCGTCTGCTCTGACCTGAAATTTTAGAATAATCCATTTATGGGCCTCTACAACACTTATGCCCAAATAAGGTCATGTAGGCTGGCCTGGGCCAATTGGATGGCAGCTTTTTTGACCTCTGATCTGAGGGCAGAGTTAGTGATACCTGTGCAGAGCTCCTTTTAAATGTGTTGCCTAACAGGACATGAAAGAAGGAGGGAGAGGGAGAGAGAGAGAGAGAGAGAGGGGAAGAGAAAGAGAGAGCGAGAGAGAGAGAGAGAGAGAGAGAGAGAGAGAGAGAGAGAGAGAGAGAGAGAGAGAGAGAGAGAAAGTTAAATGTTAAATGTTGAATCTTGGATGAAATCACAGATAAAACTTTTTGTAAAGTATTTTGGTCGAGTTTGGAGCTTTGAATACCGTAATAATAATTGGCGACTTCAGACGTTTTCGTTTGGTCGTCAAGCTGTATCTGCAACAGTGCCGCTGTGCCAAGTAGAGCTCATAACATCTCTGTCATCTGGCTGTGAAGCTTTCCCTGCCAGTGCTAACAAAGTTGTACATCCATTCCCCAGTGGTTTCTGGGTTATTCTAAACCACTGTGAACTGACAGTGCCCTTGTATTCACACACACAGTGGCCTTGCAACTCCCTGGCTGGGTTTGTGATCTCCTCTCTTCTGGCAGTCCAAGATCTGTCTGTATGGACTCACAGGGAAGGAATGTCGGAAAGACACACTGTAAATAAATACTCCATGCTCACTCAGGCAATGACACAAGGACAGAAAAGTCCCTCCATCTCAACCCTCCATCACTGGCTACCATGGAGGTTGCAAGGCCCGTAGAAGGCAGGGAGCAATGGATTAGCAACCCAGTATCACTCTTTTTTATCATCATGTAGCTACAACGATAATATCAACGATTTGTCGGGAGATATACAACTTATTTTGGGATATCTGTGAACCCTCCTACCCAAAACAAGTAATCCTGTTTGACTGTGGCATTACATTTGTCAAACTGTGCTTAGTAACTTCAGGAAAATACCAAATTCTCTGTTAAAGATTTAAACCTTGACCTTGTCTCAACTCCACAGATGACTTTGTGACAATAAAAATAAAAGTTGTCACCTGTTAAGTCTGGAGCCTCTAGAAGTTTAAACTGGAGCCTAGATACATTTAGACGAGACGTTTAGCCTGGAGCCTCTAGAAGTTTAAACTGGAGCCTAGATACATTTAGACGAGACGTTTAGCCTGGAGCCTAAAGAAGTTTAGCCTGGAGCCTCTAGAAGTTTAGCCTGGAGCCTCTAGAAGTTTAGCCTGGAGCCTCCAGAAGTTTAAACTGGAGCCTAGATACATTTAGACGAGACGTTTAGTCTGGAGCCTCTAGAAGTTTAAACTGGAGCCTAGATACATTTAGACGAGACGTTTAGCCTGGAGCCTCTAGAAGTTTAAACTGGAGCCTAGATACATTTAGACGAGACGTTTAGCCTGGAGCCTAAAGGAGTTTAGCCTGGAGCCTCTAGAAGTTTAGCCTGGAGCCTCTAGAAGTTTAGCCTGGAGCCTACAGAAGTTTAAACTGGAGCCTAGATACATTTAGACGAGACGTTTAGCCTGGAGCCTAAAGAAGTTTAGCCTGGAGCCTCTAGAAGTTTAGCCTGGAGCCTCCAGAAGTTTAAACTGGAGCCTAGATACATTTAGACGAGACGTTTAGCCTGGAGCCTAAAGAAGTTTAGCCTGGAGCCTCTAGAAGTTTAGCCTGGAGCCTCTAGAAGTTTAGCCTGGAGCCTACAGAAGTTTAAACTGGAGCCTAGATACATTTAGACGAGACGTTTAGCCTGGAGCCTAAAGACGTTTAGCCTGGAGCCTCTAGAAGTTTAAACTGGAGCCTAGATACATTTAGACGAGACGTTTAGCCTGGAGCCTAAAGAAGTTTAAACTGGAGCCTAGATACATTTAGACGAGACGTTTAGCCTGGAGCCTAAAGAAGTTTAAACTGGAGCCTAGATACATTTAGACGAGACGTTTAGCCTGGAGCCTAAAGAAGTTTAGCCTGGAGCCTCTAGAAGTTTAGCCTGGAGCCTCTAGAAGTTTAGCCTGGAGCCTCCAGAAGTTTAGCCTGGAGCCTACAGAAGTTTAAACTGGAGCCTCCAGAAGTTTAGCCTGGAGCCTCTAGAAGTTTAGCCTGGAGCCTACAGAAGTTTAAACTGGAGCCTCCAGAAGTTTAAACTGGAGCCTAGATACATTTAGACGAGACGTTTAGCCTGGAGCCTAAAGAAATTTAGCCTGGAGCCTCTGGAAGTTTAGGCTGGAGCATCTAGATGTTCAGCCTGGAACCTCTAGAAGATTAGACTGGAGCCTAGAGAACATTCAAAAATACACCATTACCAGCATACCACCAATATATCTGCAATGCATACTTTCTCATCAGTTTATCCTTGGTAGCCATATCATCATCCTCCTCAGCGCTCTACAGTCAATCAATGCACTGCCTATGTAACTCTGCGTCTTCCTCTGTGTTGTTGGCACGTGGTGACTGAGTAAGGATGGATGTTGTACCTGTCACGACTTCTACCGAAGGTAGTTCCTCTCCCTGTTCGGGCGGCGCTCGGCGCTCGGCGTCGCCTGTCTACTAGCTCCCACTGAAGGTAGCTCCTCTCCCTGTTCGGGCGGCGCTCGGCGCTCGGCGCTCGGCGCTCGGCGTCGCCGGTCTACTTGCCATCACCGATCCCTTTTTCCTTTTCTGTTTGTTTTGTCTTTGGTTCTTTTTCACACCTGGTTTCATTTACCTTAATTATCTGTGTGTAGATATTTACCCTGTTGCCTGCCTGGGTTTGTGCGGGATCATTCTTTCATTGTGATTGGCTCGGTGAGGTCAGGCCATTTTTTGTTTTCACGGATAATTAAGAGTGTTATTGTCTGAACTTTGTTTGTTCCCCCGTGCGCTTGTACGTGTCCTCTGTTGTCGAGGGCGTTGTACTTATTTTGATTGTACCACACCTGTGTTGGGGGACTTGCCAATGAAAGTGTGAGACATCTCTGCTCTCCTGCGCCTGACTCCTTCACCTACCTCCTCCTGCTCTCCTGCGCCTGACTCCTTCACCTACCTCCTCCTGCTCTCCTGCGCCTGACTCCTTCACCTACCTCCTCAACGTAACATTATCCCAGTACCCTATCAGCTTTTCACATGACTTATCGGTCAATTAGGAGCGTTTTAGAGCTGTGCTGGTGGTAACGCCATGGCAACGTTGTGTAAATATACTGGAAGAGTTCAGCTGCCATCATGCCTGACAATTAAATTGGTCTGTCACTATGGGGCTGCCATTAATCTCAACTTGTCATCCTTGTTTATGCTGCATGTACTGGCTGCCTGCGTGTGTGGGAGGGGCTTGGGAGAGGAGGTGTGTGTGGGAGGGCCTTGGGGGGAGGTGTGTGTGGGAGGGGCTTGGGAGAGGAGGTGTGTGTGGGAGGGCCTTGGGAGGAGGTGTGTGTGTGGGAGGGGCTTGGGATGAGGTGTGTGTGGGTGGGGCTTGGGAAAGGAGGTGTGAGTGGGGCTTGGGACAGGAAGTCTGTTTAGGGTGTGGGAGAGGAGGTGTGAGAGTGGCTTGGGAGAGGAGGTGTGAGTGGGGCTTGGGAGAGGAGGTGTGAGTGGGGCTTGGGCCAGGAGGTGTGAGTGGGGCTTGGGACAGGAGGTGTGAGTGGGGCTTGGGACAGGAGGTCTGTGTAGGGCTTTGGAGAGGAGGTCTGTGTAGGGCTTGGGAGAGGAGGTGTGAGTGGGGCTTGGGACAGGAGGTCTCTGTAGGGCTTGGGACAGGAGGTCTGTGTAGGGCTTGGGAGAGGAGGTGTGAGTGGGGCTTGGGCCAGGAGGTGTGAGTGGGGCTTGGGAGAGGAGGTCTGTGTAGGGCTTGGGAGAGGAGGTGTGAGTGGGGCTTGGGCCAGGAGGTGTGAGTGGGGCTTGGGACAGGAGGTCTGTGTAGGGCTTGGGACAGGAGGTGTGAGTGGGGCTTGGGACAGGAGGTCTGTGTAGGGCTTGGGACAGGAGGTCTGTGTAGGGCTTGGGACAGGAGGTCTGTGTAGGGCTTGGGACAGGAGGTGTGAGTGGGGCTTGGGACAGGAGGTGTGAGTGGGGCTTGGGACAGGAGGTGTGAGTGGGCCTTGGGACAGGAGGTCTGTGTAGGGCTTGGGACAGGAGGTGTGAGTGGGGCTTGGGACAGGAGGTCTGTGTAGGGCTTGGGATAGGAGGTGTGAGTGGGGCTTGGGACAGGAGGTGTATGTGAGGGGGGTGTGATGGGGATTGTGAGGGGGAGGGGTGTATCTAGAAATCTTGTTAATGGTAACTGTCACTACGTTGAGCCCGTTGGCAGCCTTACTCTATGACATCATGCATCCGGAGTATTTCTCTAAATTGCTTGGAGATGTAAAGAGCTCCACAAAATGCCTTCTGTAATCATGTGGTCATTTAATCACTAACACCATGTGGGAGAAAAAAATCCCTTTTTGGATCAAACTTCCTTTGGAATGATTCTGGGTATTATTTTTTGGTATGTTTTGTAACAGAGGCTATTATTCTGTCATGATAGGTGGACTGGTAGAGGTTCAATATCACGTTTAAAAAGGTTAACAGACCACTTTTTATTTAGCCTCAGAGTTCTTTCAGAGGTTAAGGAAGGTTTGTGTGTATGGACACGATGGCACCTTACATCTCCCACACTGCCCCCCCCCCCCCCCCCTGGTGTGACTCCCCCAGCAGGACAGGGGCATTAGTCAGTCCCCCACCCCCCCTTGGTGTGACCCCCCCAGCAGGACAGGGGCATTAGTCAGTCCCCCACCCCCCCTTGGTGTGACCCCCCAGCAGGACAGGGGCATTAGTCAGTCCCCCACCCCCCTTGGTGTGACTCCCCCAGCAGGACAGGGGCATTAGTCAGTCCCCCACCCCCTTGGTGTGACCCCCCAGCAGGACAGGGGCATTAGTCAGTCCCCCACCCCCTTGGTGTGACCCCCCAGCAGGACAGGGGCATTAGTCAGTCCCCCACCCCCCTTGGTGTGACCCCCCAGCAGGACAGGGGCATTAGTCAGTCCCCCACCCCCTTGGTGTGACCCCCCAGCAGGACAGGGGCATTAGTCAGTCCCCCACCCCCCTTGGTGTGACCCCCCAGCAGGACAGGGGCATTAGTCAGTCCCCCACCCCCCTTGGTGTGACCCCCCAGCAGGACAGGGGCATTAGCCAGTCCCCCACCCCCCTTGGTGTGACCCCCCAGCAGGAAAGGGGCATTAGCCAGTCCCCCACCCCCCCTTGGTGTGACCCCCCAACAGGACAGGGGCATTAGTCAGTCCCCCACCCCCCCTTGGTGTGACTCCCCCAGCAGGACAGGGGCATTAGTCAGTCCCCCACGCCCCCTTGGTGTGACCCCCCAGCAGGACCGGGGCATTAGTCAGTCCCCCACCCCCTTGGTGTGACCCCCCAGCAGGACAGGGGCATTAGTCAGTCCCCCACCCCCCTTGGTGTGACCCCCCAGCAGGACAGGGGCATGAGTCAGTCCCCCCCCCCTTGGTGTGACCCCCCCAGCAGGACAGGGGCATTAGTCAGTCCCCCACCCCCCTTGGTGTGACCCCCCCAGCAGGACAGGGGAATTAGCCAGTCCCCCACCCCCTTGGTGTGACCCCCCCAGCAGGACAGGGGCATTAGCCAGTCCCCCACCCCCTTGGTGTGACCCCCCCAGCAGGACAGGGGCATTAGCCAGTCCCCCACCCCCTTGGTGTGACCCCCCAGCAGGACAGGGGCATTAGTCAGTCCCCCACCCCCTTGGTGTGACCCCCCAGCAGGACAGGGGCATTAGTCAGTCCCCCACCCCCCCTTGGTGTGACCCCCCAGCAGGACAGGGGCATTAGTCAATCCCCCACCCCCTTGGTGTGACCCCCAGCAGGACAGGGGCATTAGTCAGTCCCCCACCCCCCTTGGTGTGACCCCCCAGCAGGACAGGGGCATTAGTCAGTCCCCCACCCCCCTTGGTGTGACCCCCCAGCAGGACAGGGGCATTAGCCAGTCCCCCACCCCCCTTGGTGTGACCCCCCAGCAGGACAGGGGCATTAGCCAGTCCCCCACCCCCCTTGGTGTGACCCCCCAGCAGGACAGGGGCATTAGTCAGTCCCCCACCCCCCTTGGTGTGACCCCCCCCCCCCACCTTGGTGTGACCCCCAGCAGGACAGGGGCATTAGTCAGTCCCCCACCCCCTTGGTGTGGCCCCCCCCAGCAGGACAGGGGCATTAGTCAGTCCCCCACCCCCCTTGGTGTGACCCCCCAGCAGGACAGGGGCAATAGTCAGTCCCCCACCCCCTGGGTGTGGCCCCACCAGCAGGACAGGGGCATTAGTCAGTCCCCCACCCCCTTGGTGTGGCCCCCCCAGCAGGACAGGGGCATTAGTCAGTCCCCCACCCCCCCTTGGTGTGACCCCCCCAGCAGGACAGGGGCATTAGTCAGTCCCCCACCCCCCCTTGGTGTGACCCCCCCAGCAGGACAGGGGCATTAGTCAATCCCCCACCCCCTTGGTGTGACCCCCAGCAGGACAGGGGCATTAGTCAGTCCCCCACCCCCTTGGTGTGACCCCCCCAGCAGGACAGGGGCATTAGTCAGTCCCCCACCCCACCTTGGTGTGACCCCCCAGCAGGACAGGGGCATTAGTCAGTCCCCCACCCCCCTTGGTGTGACCCCCCCAGCAGGACAGGGGCATTAGTCAGTCCCCCACCCCCCTTGGTGTGACCCCCCAGCAGGACAGGGGCATTAGTCAGTCCCCCACCCCCCTTGGTGTGACCCCCCAGCAGGACAGGGGCATTAGTCAGTCCCCCACCCCTCCTTGTCCCCCACCCCTCCTTGGTGTGACCCCCCAGCAGGACAGGGGCATTAGTCAGTCCCCCACCCCCCTTGGTGTGACCCCCCAGCAGAACAGGGGCATTAGTCAGTCCCCCACCTCTCCTCCACTCCAGGGCTGAAGCATTATAATATAAACCTATTGTTTCTGTGTGTCTGTGTTTGACTGGAGACGAACAGAAGAGTGTCTGTCTGCGTTCTGTTGGACCTGGATTCATATTTACATGTGATTATTGACATGCGTATTCAAACGCATGCGTTTGTGTTATCAACCCATAATGTTTATGTTCCTCTGTGACAGTGACAACATTTAATACATTAAAACTCCTATGATTCATGTCCGACCAGTGTTTTTTTTTACTCTTCTGTTTCTCGTTTTTGTTCTTCTGACAATTGAACTTCTGCCAAACCTGTCCAGACATGCAGATGATCTGAGGGATGTAAAATGGTGGGATGTTTCTCTCCTCACCAGACTGTCCTGTCAGACGTCAAGACATGGAACTTTCATTAACCTACTGCTGTCTCACACACACACACAGTGAGTGAGTGTACGTGTGGTCGAGTGTGTGTCTGTGTGTGTGGTTGTCTGTATGCTTGTGTGTCTAAGTGTGTGTGTGTGTGTGTGTGTGTGTGTGTGTGTGTGTGTGTGTGTGTGTGTGTGTGTGTGTGTGTGTGTGTGTGTGTGTGTGTGTGTGTGTGTGTGTGTGTGTGTGTGTGTGTGTGTGTTTGTGTGTGTGTGTGTGTGTGTGTGTGTGTGTGTGTGTGTGTGTGTGTGTGTGTGTGTGTGTGTGTGTGCTGTCATCCCTATATGTCTACAGACTCACGGTGGGTAGCAGGATATATCTGCAGGGTACAGCTGCAGGGTGGTAATTGGAGGAACCAAATCATGGGGTGATTAAAATGCATTTATTTCCCCGTTCTGTCACATCTGCATAGAAGCCGGACGACCCTGTAGCTGATAGGTTACTGTCTGAGGACTGAGGACGACCCTGTAGCTGATAGGTTACTGTCTGAGGACTGAGGACGACCCTGTAGCTGATAGGTTACTGTCTGAGGACTGAGGACGACCCTGTAGCTGATAGGTTACTGTCTGAGGACTGAGGACGACCCTGTAGCTGATAGGTTACTGTCTGAGGACTGAGGACGACCCTGTAGCTGATAGGTTACTGTCTGAGGACTGAGGACGACCCTGTAGCTGATAGGTTACTGTCTGAGGACTGAGGACGACCCTGTAGCTGATAGGTTACTGTCTGAGGACTGAGGACGACCCTGTAGCTGAGAGGTTACTGTCTGAGGACTGAGGACGACCCTGTAGCTGATAGGTTACTGTCTGAGGACTGAGGACGACCCTGTAGCTGATAGGTTACTGTCTGAGGACTGAGGACCCTGACCCTGTAGCTGATAGGTTACTGTCTGAGGACGACGACCCCCTGTAGCTGATAGGTTACTGTCTGAGGACTGAGGACGACCCTGTAGCTGATAGGTTACTGTCTGAGCACGACCCTGTAGCCGATAGGTTACTGTCTGAGGACTGAGGACGACCCTGTAGCTGATAGGTTACTGTCTGAGGACTGAGGACGACCCTGTAGCTGAGAGGTTACTGTCTGAGGACTGAGGACGACCCTGTAGCTGATAGGTTACTGTCTGAGGACGACCCTGTAGCTGATAGGTTACTGTCTGAGGACTGAGGACGACCCTGTAGCTGATAGGTTACTGTCTGAGGACTGAGGACGACCCTGTAGCTGATAGGTTACTGTCTGAGGACGACCCTGTAGCTGATAGGTTACTGTCTGAGGACTGAGGACGACCCTGTAGCTGATAGGTTACTGTCTGAGGACTGAGGACGACCCTGTAGCTGATAGGTTACTGTCTGAGGACTGAGGACGACCCTGTAGCTGATAGGTTACTGTCTGAGGACTGAGGACGACCCTGTAGCTGATAGGTTACTGTCTGAGGACTGAGGACGACCCTGTAGCTGATAGGTTACTGTCTGAGGACTGGGACTGTAGCTGATAGGTTACTGTCTGAGGACCTGTAGCTGATAGGTTACTGTCTGCGGACTGAGGACGACCCTGTAGCTGATAGGTTACTGTCTGAGGACTGAGGACGACCCTGTAGCTGATAGGTTACTGTCTGAGGCCTGAGGACGACCCTGTAGCTGATAGGTTACTGTCTGAGGACTGAGGACGACCCTGTAGCTGATAGGTTACTGTCTGAGGACTGAGGACGACCCTGTAGCTGATAGGTTACTGTCTGAGGACTGAGACGACCCTGTAGCTGATAGGTTACTGTCTGAGGACTAGCTGATAGGTTACTGTCTGAGGACTGAGGACGACCCTGTAGCTGATAGGTTACTGTCTGAGGACTGAGGACGACCCTGTAGCTGATAGGTTACTGTCTGAGGACTGAGGACGACCCTGTAGCTGATAGGTTACTGTCTGAGGACTGAGGACGACCCTGTAGCTGATAGGTTACTGTCTGAGGACTGATAGGGTTACTGTCTGAGGACTGAGGACGACCCTGTAGCTGATAGTTTACTGTCTGAGGACTGAGGACGACCCTGTAGCTGATAGGTTACTGTCTGAGGACTGAGGACGACCCTGTAGCTGATAGGTTACTGTCTGAGGACTGAGGACGACCCTGTAGCTGATAGGTTACTGTCTGAGGCCTGAGGACGACCCTGTAGCTGATAGGTTACTGTCTGAGGACTGAGGACGACCCTGTAGCTGATAGGTTACTGTCTGAGGACGACCCTGTAGCTGATAGGTTACTGTCTGAGGACAGAGGACGACCCTGTAGCTGATAGGTTACTGTCTGAGGACTGAGGACGACCCTGTAGCTGATAGGTTACTGTCTGAGGACTGAGGACGACCCTGTAGCTGATAGGTTACTGTCTGAGGACTGAGGACGACCCTGTAGCTGATAGGTTACTGTCTGAGGACTGAGGACGACCCTGTAGCTGATAGGTTACTGTCTGAGGACTGAGGACGACCCTGTAGCTGATAGGTTACTGTCTGAGGACTGAGGACGACCCTGTAGCTGATAGGTTACTGATAGGTTACTGTCTGAGGACTGAGGACGACCCTGTAGCTGATAGGTTACTGTCTGAGGTTACTGTCTGAGGACTGAGGACGACCCTGTAGCTGATAGGTTACTGTCTGAGGACTGAGGACGACCCTGTAGCTGATAGGTTACTGTCTGAGGACTGAGGACGACCCTGTAGCTGATAGGTTACTGTCTGAGGACTGAGGACGACCCTGTAGCTGATAGGTTACTGTCTGAGGACTGAGGACGACCCTGTAGCTGATAGGTTACTGTCTGAGGACTGAGGACGACCCTGTAGCTGATAGGTTACTGTCTGAGGACTGAGGACGACCCTGTAGCTGATAGGTTACTGTCTGACTGAGGACGACCCTGTAGCTGATAGGTTACTGTCTGAGGACTGAGGACGACCCTGTAGCTGATAGGTTACTGTCTGAGGACTGAGGACGACCCTGTAGCTGATAGGTTACTGTCTGAGGACTGTCTGAGGACTGAGGACGACCCTGTAGCTGATAGGTTACTGTCTGAGGACTGTAGCTGATAGGTTACTGTCTGAGGACTGAGGACGACCCTGTAGCTGATAGGTTACTGTCTGAGGACTGAGGACGACCCTGTAGCTGATAGGTTACTGTCTGAGGACCCCCTGTAGCTGATAGGTTACTGTCTGAGGACTGAGGACGACCCTGTAGCTGATAGGTTACTGTCTGAGGACTGAGGTCTGAGGACGACCCTGTAGCTGATAGGTTACTGTCTGAGGACTGAGGACGACCCTGTAGCTGATAGGTTACTGTCTGAGGACTGACCCTGTAGCTGATAGGTTACTGTCTGAGGACTGAGGACGACCCTGTAGCTGATAGGTTACTGTCTGAGGACTGAGGACGACCCTGTAGCTGATAGGTTACTGTCTGAGGACTGAGCTGATAGACCCTGTAGCTGATAGGTTACTGTCTGAGGACTGAGGACGACCCTGTAGCTGATAGGTTACTGTCTGAGGACTGACGACCCTGTAGCTGATAGGTTACTGTCTGAGGACTGAGGACGACCCTGTAGCTGATAGGTTACTGTCTGAGGACTGAGGACGACCCTGTAGCTGATAGGTTACTGTCTGAGGACTGAGGACGACCCTGTAGCTGATAGGTTACTGTCTGAGGACTGAGGACGACCCTGTAGCTGATAGGTTACTGTCTGAGGACTGAGGACGACCCTGTAGCTGATAGGTTACTGTCTGAGGACGACCCTGTAGCTGATAGGTTACTGTCTGAGGACTGAGGACCTGTAGCTGATAGGTTACTGTCTGAGGACTGAGGACGACCCTGTAGCTGATAGGTTACTGTCTGAGGACTGAGGACGACCCTGTAGCTGATAGGTTACTGTCTGAGGACTGAGGACGACCCTGTAGCTGATAGGTTACTGTCTGAGAGCTGATAGGTTACTGTCTGAGGACGACCCTGTAGCTGATAGGTTACTGTCTGAGGACTGAGGACAACCCTGTAGCTGATAGGTTACTGTCTGAGAGCCGATAGACTGTCTGAGGACGACCCTGTAGCTGATAGGTTACTGTCTGAGGACTGAGGACGACCCTGTAGCTGATAGGTTACTGTCTGAGGACTGAGGACGACCCTGTAGCTGATAGGTTACTGTCTGAGGACTGAGGACGACCCTGTAGCTGATAGGTTACTGTCTGAGGACTGAGAGACCCTGAGCTGATAGGTTACTGTCTGAGGACTGAGGACGACCCTGTAGCTGATAGGTTACTGTCTGAGGACTGAGGACGACCCTGTAGCTGATAGGTTACTGTCTGAGGACTGAGGACGACCCTGTAGCTGATAGGTTACTGTCTGAGGACTGAGGACGACCCTGTAGCTGATAGGTTACTGTCTGAGGACTGAGGAGACCCTGTAGCTGATAGGTTACTGTCTGAGGACTGAGGAGACCCTGTAGCTGATAGGTTACTGTCTGAGGACTGAGGACGACCCTGTAGATAGGTTACTGAGAGGACTGAGGAGAGAGAGAGAGAGAGAGAGAGAGAGAGAGAGAGAGAGAGAGAGAGAGAGAGAGAGAGAGAGAGAGAGAGAGAGAGAGAGAGAGAGAGAGAGAGAGAGAGAGAGATGTAATGTTAATGTCTTATTGAGAGGCTTAAGCAGTCAACAGGACGTTGCACATTTTCAACTGTAAAATAAGGACAAACATAATGTGTATAAAATACACTGTTTATTTATTATTATGTTCAAGTGAAGCATGTAAATATATGGAAAATATATTATTATACCCTATTTAGTGAAGCAATTTTAAATGTGGTGCATGTGTGTGTGCGCGCGTGTGTGCGCGTGCGAGTGCGTGTGTGTGTGTGTGTGTGTGTGTGTGTGTGTGTGTGTGTGTGTGTGTGTGTGTGTGTGTGTGTGTGTGTGTGTGTGTGTGTGTGTGTGTGTGTGTGTGTGTGTGTGTGTGTGTGTGTGTGTGTGTGTGTGTGTGTGTGTGTGTGTGTGTGTGTGTGTCCATGCTTATATAATAGTGTGATTTGCTCATGACCGTTATGAGGAAACAGTTGCTCAATGAGCAGGATGTTGAATGAAACATTGTAATTTTATGAAATATGGTTTTATAACATAAAGACGGGTTCAGCTTCCTCTGTAAGTGACACTAGGCTCCAAGCATCTCAGAATTAATTGAACCTCTTAAATGAACTGATGGAACCCCGTGTTAAAGATCACAATGTATCCTAAGGTACATTCAAGACATTGTGGAACATTCGTAGAGCTTTTCGTGTTTTGCACATCCGGGTTGGGGTCAAATCCATTTCATTTCCAGTCAATTCAGAAAGTAAACCAAATTCTGAATTCCACATTTTCCTAACTGAAAAACACTGAGGAGTAGCAGGAATTAGAATTGGAATTTCTGGGTACTTCCTGAGTTGACTGGA
>NC_088235.1:13101450-13108950 GCF_036934945.1 Oncorhynchus masou masou
CATTCTTCTCATTGTTTCATTCTGCCCTGCATTTTCCTTGAGAAAAACACAATAAATAATTGGAAGGTTCAACGTTTAACGATTTACGAGAGGGATCCAAGTATGATTAAAGACTAATATTTACTCAGAATGAATTTATAGATTATAAAATGGACTTGGAATAGTATGAAAACAAAGCTGTGTGTTTTAAAAGTCTCCTCAAAATGTAACACTTTTCATTTTGTCTCTCAACACCTGTGCAAATTACAACATTTTTAACTGTCATCTTATTTTTAAAACAAAGTCATTCAAAATGTTGTATTATACTTCTGTATGTATAAAGGTATAATATTATAGTGACATTTTGAAATTATTTTGAAATTACAATTATATGTGATGCCCGCTGTAACAATGGGGACAGTCAACACATTTGTTGGTTGTTTTGGCTCTGTACTCCAGCACTTTGGATTTAAAATGGCAGGTTAAAGTGCAGACTGTCAGCTTTCATTTCAGGGTATTTCCATCCATATCGGGTGAACCGCTTAGAGATTACACCACCTTTCATACATAGTCCACCCCATTTTAGGGGACAAAAAGTATTGGGACAAATTCACTTATACTATATGTCTATTAAAGTAGTCCAAAGTTTAGTATTTGGTCCATATTCTTAGCACGCAATGATTACATGAAGCTTGTGACTCTGTAAACTTGTTGGGTGTACGTGCTGTTTGTTTTGGGTTGCCTTTATTTAATTTTTGTGCCCAATAGAAATGAACGGTAAATAATGTGTTGTGTCATTTTGGAGACACTTTTATAGTAAATAAGAACATAATATGTTTCTAAACAATTCTACATTAATGTGGATGCTGCCATGGTTACAGACCGTTCTGAATGAATCATGACTAAAGATGAGTGAGAAAGTTACAGATGCACAAATACTGTACCCTCCCCCTCCAATAAAATAACTCTGCTAATCTGCTAACCTGTTATTGTAAATGTGAGAGGTTCGCATGTCTTGGATAAACGTCTAATTCAGCAGTGAGACTGAGATCTTGTTGTCCCTCTCCTGGACTGGCTGATGGAGGAGCGAGAGGGCAAGGGAGAGGAACTGTGTGTGTGTGTGTGTGTGTGTGTGTGTGTGTGTGTGTGTGTGTGTGTGTGTGTGTGTGTGTGTGTGTGTGTGTGTGTGTGTGTGTGTGTGTGTGTGTGTGTGTGTGTGTGTGTGTGTGTGTGTGTGATTGTAAATCACAGGGTCACACACACACACAAACACTCTCTGGCCAGACACACACACACACACACACACAAATGTCACAGACCAGAAATCAACAGTGGGTGAACAGTTGAACAGTGAGTTTGGTTATTTCCAGTTCTATTACATTTGTTCGATTTAAATGTGTCGCCACCACTAATAGTAACCAGAATAGCATTAAACCTAGCTCTCTATGCAAACACCTATGCATAGAGCTTTAGCATATTGCTAATGATGCTACTGGTATCGCCAGAGATAACTTACCGTAGAGCTTTCCCACTAACTATAACTTATAGCTAACGTTGGTTCTAGTAGCGGCAGGGCTAACTCACCATAGAGCGTTAGCATATTGCTAACGATGTTACTAGTAGCGGCAGGGCTAACTCACCATAGAGTGTTAGCATATTGCTAACGATGTTACTAGTAGCGGCAGGGCTAACTCAGCATAGAGTGTTAGCATATTGCAAATGATGTTACTAGTAGTGACAGGGCTAACTCACCATAGTGTTAGCATATTGCAAATGATGTTACTAGTAGTGACAGGGCTAACTCACCATAGAGTGTTAGCATATTGCAAATTATGTTACTTGTAGTGACAGGGATAACTCACCATAGAGTGTTAGCATATTGCTAATGATGTTACCGGTAGCGCCAAGTCTAAGAGAGAGAGATTACACAGATACAAAAAGAATTTGAAAACAAATCCAATGTTGATAAACTCTCATATCTACTGGGTGAAATATCACAGTGTGACATCACAGCAGCAAGATGTGTGACCTGTTGCCACGAGAAAAGGTCAACCAGTGAAGAACAAACACCATTGTAAATACAACCCATATTTATGCTTATTTATTTTATCTTGTGTTCCTTTAAACATTTGCACATAGTTACAACACTGTATATATATAATATAACATTTGTGAACTTCTGTGACTGTGATGTTTACTATACACTTTTATTGTTTATTTAACTTTTGTTTATTATCTACATCACTTGCTTTGGCAATGTTAACATATGTTTCCCATGTCAATAAAGCCCCTTGAAATGAAATTAAATTCAGAGAGAGAGAGAGAGAGAGGGAGAGAAAGAGAGAGTGAGAGGGGGAGAGAGAAAGAGAGAGAGAGAAAGAGGGAGAGTGAAAGAGAGAGTGAGAGAGGCAGAGAGAGAGAGAGAGAGAGAGAGAGGGGAGAGGCAGAGAGAGAGATGGAGGGAGGGAGAGAGGGAGAGGGAGAGAGAAAGAGAGAGAGAGAAAGAGGGAGAGAGAAAGAGAGAGTGAGAAAGAGGGAGAGAGAAAGAGAGAGTGAGAGAGAGGCAGAGAGGCAGAGAGAGAGGGGGGGAGAGGCAGAGAGAGAGAGAGGGAGAGTGAGAGAGGGGGGAGAGGCAGAGAGAGAGTGAGAGAGAGGCAGAGAGAGAGAGAAGAAGGGAGGGAGAGAGAGAGAGGGGGGAGAGGCAGAGAGAGAGAGAGAGAGGGAGGGAGAGAGAGAGGGGGGAGAGGCAGAGAGAGAGAGAGAGAGGGAGAGAGGGGGGGGGGAGGCAGAGAGAGATGTTAAGGCTATAGGGTTTGATGGGTTAGATCTGATAAACACCAGATGTGTGTTTTAAATACGCAGCCCCGGCCGTCGTGGTGACTGGTGTGTGGATTGACACCAAGGCTCCAAATTGTCACAGGCCCCTTTCCAGCTTCTCAGCAAATGGTGCATGTCAGGGAAGGTCTGGAGTGTTTACTACTGCTCTGGTTCTCACAGGGATCTAATTTAACCACAGGAATGGAAGAATAAGGCTCTCATAGGAGTGTAAATCATGTTATTGTATTGTATTGTTGTGTGTTTTAATTCTGTAATGTATTGATTGTTGCTGCCTTCTTGGCCAGGTCTCCCTTGAAAAAGAGACTCTGGGTCTCAATTGGCTTTTCCTGGTTAAATAAAGGTCAAGCAAATAAAAAATGAAACCATTAATAAATAGTCTTTTACGTGACAGTAGAGTGCTGTATAATATGATTGATGAGTTCACTTTAACTCACTAGGCTGTGGAGTCTTCAACTCATGTGTTGTGGTTCTGTGATGGCAAGACGATGAACAAGGCATCTGTAAGACCTCTCCTTTCTTTCTTATTTCATTTAACCAGGCAAGACAGTTAAGAACAAATTCTTATTTTCAGTGACAGCCTAGGAACAGCGGGTTAACTGCCTTGTTCAGGGGCAGAACTACAGATTTGTACTTTGTCAGCTCAGGGATTTGAACTTGCAACCTTTCGTTTACTAGTCCAACGCTCTAACCACTAGGCTACACTGCCGCCATCACCTTCTCTTCCTCTCCTCCTGGTCTATCCTCAGCTCCTGCTACACACAGCAGACTTTTCACTGCTAAGATGGAGCGAGTCAATTGTCTGCTGGCATTAATGATGCCGTGGAAACCTTAGAGCACACAAACACACACACACACACTCACAGAGGAGTTGCTGTGTTTTATGAGCCATTAACATTTTATTCATCCCTGCACTGAGGCAGTCTTTGGCCAGGGGTCGCCCTGCTTTAAATAAACTCTCTTCATTCCTACACACACACACGTGCACGTGCGCACACACACAGAGCCCCCAATATCAGCATTCAGAAACGGCCCCTGGGACTTAACAGACTGTTTATTGTTTGACGTTTAACTTCAAGTTCATCATCTCTCTGTTGGTCTATGAGTCTGAGTACTAGTGGAGAGTTATGTCACTGTGTGTGTGTGTGTGTGTGTGTGTGTGTGTGTGTGTGTGTGTGTGTGTGTGTGTGTGTGTGTGTGTGTGTGTGTGTGTGTGTGTGTGTGTGTGTGTGTGTGTGTGTGTGTGTGTGTGTGTGTGCGTAAATTTACCATGAATATGGTCTCCACGAATGGGGAAACATTTCCCTCCTTTCCTCCATCTCTCCATCCCCTCTCCCTCCTTTCCTCCATCTCTCCATCCCCTCTCCCTCCTTTCCTCCATCTCTCCATCCCCTCTCCCTCCTTTCCTCAATTTTTCCATCTCCTCTCCCTCCTTTCCTCCATCTCTCCATCCCCTCTCCCTCCTTTCCTCCATCTCTCCATCTCCTCTCCCTCCTTTCCTCCATCTCTCCATCCCCTCTCCCTCCTTTCCTCAATTTTTCCATCTCCTCTCCCTCCTTTCCTCCATCTCTCCATCCCCTCTCCCTCCTTTCCTCAATTTTTCCATCTCCTCTCCCTCCTTTCCTCAATTTTTCCATCCCCTCTCCCTCCTTTCCTCCATCTTTCCATCCCTTCTCCCTCCTTTCCTCCATCTTTCCATCACCTCTCCCTCATCTCTCCATCTTCCCCTCCATCTTTCCATCCCAACCCCCATTCTTTCCTCCATCTCTCCATCCCCTCTCCCTCCTTTCCTCCATCTCTCCATCCCCTCTCCCTCATCTCTCCATCTTTCCATCCCCTCTCCCTCATCTCTCCATCTCTCCATCCCCTCTCCCTCATCTTCTCCATCTTTCCATCCCCTCTCCATTCTTTCCTCCATCTCTCCATCCCCTCTCCCTCCTTTCCTCCATCTTTCCATCCCCTCTCCCTACTTTCCTCCATCTCTCCATCCCCTCTCCCTCGTCTTCTCCATCTCTCCATCCCCCCTCCTCTTCTCTTCTCGCCACATACCTAACTTTAATATTTAAAAGTTCACTGCCCTGCCTCATACTACACCGTGGCCAGGCTGGGCTGGAGGCTGGCTGCAGGGACACTAGTATCCAGTCTGGAGGGTTGGCTTGCATGTTATGTTACAGCTGACCCTCATCTCAACTCTAACCCCTGACCCCTGGAGCTATCTGTCATGACAGGACAGGACAGTGGGCTGCTGGTTAACTCAACATGGAGACTGAGAGGGAGAGAGTGAGAGAGAGAGGGGGGGGAACAGGGCACCAAAACAGCAGACAGAGGTCTCATTTATCCTCCTCTCACTGTGTCCTTTTCTATTTTTTCTCTCCATCCCTCCTCTTTTGTTTTCACAGCAGTGAAGAAACGGTTGCCTTTTCCTCCCCTTTCTCCTCCTTTTCTTTTCTCCCCTTCTTTTCATGGTGGTGGCAGGCGCACTTTGGCCATCCCAGGTACTGGCTGGAAACAGTGAGGATTCTGGGAGATGGTGAGATGAGGCTTTAATGAGAATGAGGCCTTCCCAGCTGGAGACAAAAATATATGCAAATGAGATGTGTGAGCCAAGAGGACACTGGGATGAAGAACGTGTGGCAAGCAGCAAGGGGTGAACTCCAGCTGACTACGGTCGCCTCCAAGGAGAGGAAGACGATCTGACGAATGGTAACAAAAGCATTCTCTTCGCTAGCTCTTCGCTCCTAACTCACAAGTGTAGCAAATAACGCTTAGTCTTAGCTTAGCTTATTCCATGAAGCCTTTAATTGGTTGGCACATATCAAGGAAGTGGAAATGGGATTTCTGTTACGATGATGCTATAGGATCGATTGTGATTCATTTTTATTTGTTAGAGTGGTTGACGTTATGGTGTTACTATTTTAAGTCATGGTTATTTGATATTATTTGTAAAAGTAATGATGTATATTTTACTTGCAAATAGTGAGCAATATGATAGGTGATATTTAGTTAACAACTGTAATTCGTCCCGTTGATAATTGGTGTATTTCTGAATGTACATGTATTTATATTAGAAAACTTCAGGCATTATATTAAATACAATGCAGTTGGAAAAACAAGTATTTGAATTCAATATAATTATTTGGACAATTGTGCGTTTAAAATTAACAGCCCGTTTATCAATCTCATTTGATGAAAAATAGTAGATCAGCAAAATTAAAATCTCGATTTTATGAAAATAAATTCATGAGCTTTGTTTTTCTAGTGCTTTATACATTTGAAATAAATCAACATTTTAGTAACGTGGTCAAAAAAAACTATTTACAATTCAATCATGTAATTATTTACAGCGTTTCTTGGACTAGAATAAAACCCTAAAACCGCTCAAATGAGTCCTTCCTACAGCGGCCTTTACCTGATCATATAAACATTTAATCCCAAATGTACAATTAAACCTTTTACAGCTGCAATTATCCCAGGATACTATTTCACGCTCGTGCTTCTCTGCCATGGAATCTTAAAATGCCTTGTCGATTTTCGGGTTCATTCTTTTTATAATTTATATATATTTTTATTGATGCTGTGGTCTTCACACATTATTGTACTATTTTATTTTTAAATGTGTGATTCCCCAATATAATCTATTTTAATATGTACAATATTTCAATTGTAGAAATGTTTCAGTAAAGTAGTTCACTGAATCTTTGACCTAAATTGATTGTATTAAAATCGTACTTTTCAATATGAATGATATGTTCTGTGTGAATCTACATTTCATTTCAACTGATGTTTTCACACATGTATTGCTTTGTTATTTAACATTTAAGAAAATTATTTCTAAAATGATTCCAATATTTAAACAAGCTTTCACGCGTCCGTTTTGAATCCTTTGTACATACATTAAAAACACACATGTATATAGCCTGCAATTAACCTGTACATGAAGCTGTAAGGTACCTGTTGCAAATCGCACGAATTAATCAGTGTGAGCGTTCATTAACTGCTCTAACAAATGATCAGGCACACATTGTATCGAACGTACTGTGTATGCAGATAGCTTATGTTTCTAGGTTTTGATTTTGTGCGGCATACAGTCTTCCCGGCATTTGTACCCTATCCCATGTTTACTACTGTAGCAAGCCTTGTCTGCTGCTGCTGGGAGCATCTCTACGGCCCGGGCTGGAATTATGCACTGTTAACTGGGCTGTCTAATTTGACTGTTGTTAAAGGAGTCGAGGCGACGGACAAGGCACGAAATCTCGAGTGTGCTTCGAGCGTTGACTGGTAATCACCGAACTGCCTGGTTGTGCGACGTGCGACAATCGGACGCCCGCGCGCACGACGCGAGTAGAATCCTCTTTTCTCCGGTTCTCAGCCTCGTCGCCTGTCATGCCTCCAGGGCCGCAAGACATAAACAAGGAAACGGGGAAGGAAAATCCATTCAGTATTAGTGAGAAAATTAGAGTGACACCTGATGTTGTCGACTTTGACACGTGTTAATTGCTGCTCAGCTCTCCTCATTAAGAACGAGGAGAATTATTTTAGTGCTTCGGGGCCAATGCAGTGTTTTCTTATCTGTCTGTGTGTGAGGAAGGCAGCGAGTTACTCAGTGTTCAGCGATGCGCGCCGATGGAGGAATACACATTTCGTGGGTAATATAAAATATGTCAAATTAAAACGGATGAGCTCAAA
>NC_088235.1:13113950-13158950 GCF_036934945.1 Oncorhynchus masou masou
CCTTCATATCTGTGTCAAAAGTTGAACTTTTGACGGAGACGGATACTGCTTAGAAAAAAGATACTACAGCCTCCCCATCACCCCCCCCCCCAGTCCTGAAGATACAGCCTCCCCATCACCCCCCCCCAGTCCTGAAGATACAGCCTCCCCATCACCCCCCCCCCCCAGTCCTGAAGATACAGCCTCCCCATCACCCCCCCAGTCCTGAAGATACAGCCTCCCCATCACCCCCCCAGTCCTGAAGATACAGCCCCCCCATCACCCCCCCAGTCCTGAAGATACAGCCTCCCCATCACCCCCCTAGTCCTGAAGATACAGCCTCCCCATCACCCCCCCAGTCCTGAAGATACAGCCTCCCCATCACCCCCCAGTCCTGAAGATACAGCCTCCCCATCACCCCCCCCCAGTCCTGAAGATACAGCCTCCCCATCACCCCCCCCCAGTCCTGAAGATACAGCCTCCCCATCACCCCCCAGTCCTGAAGATACAGCCTCCCCATCACCCCCCCAGTCCTGAACATACAGCCTCCCCATCACCCCCCCCCCAGTCCTGAAGATACAGCCTCCCCATCACCCCCCCCAGTCCTGAAGAGACAGCCTCCCCATCACCCCCCCAGTCCTGAAGATACAGCCTCCCCATCACCCCCCCCCCACAGTCCTGAAGATACAGCCTCCCCATCACCCCCCCCAGTCCTGAAGATACAGCCTCCCCATCACCCCCCCAGTCCTGAAGATACAGCCTCCCCAACACCCCCCTCCCAGTCCTGAAGATACAGCCTCCCCATCACCCCCCAGTCCTGAAGATACAGCCTCCCCATCACCCCCCAGTCCTGAAGATACAGCCTCCCCATCACCCCCCCAGTCCTGAAGATACAGCCTCCCCATCACCCCCCCAGTCCTGAAGATACAGCCTCCCCATCACCCCCCCCAGTCCTGAAGATACAGCCTCCCCATCACCCCCCCCAGTCCTGAAGATACAGCCTCCCCATCACCCCCCCAGTCCTGAAGATACAGCCGCCCTCCCTCATAATCTAAAAGAGATAATTGTTTGGCTGGAGATTGTCCGAATGTGCGTGCGTGTGTGTGTGTGTGTGTGTGTGTGTGTGTGTGTGTGTGTGTGTGTGTGTGTGCCTGGCAGACCTCCCTCTGTAACAGGTGCCAGAAGAGTGGTTCATAAACACAACTGCTTTGGGACAAGCTGGCCGCTCTCTCCAAATAATAGATTTTGGCTGCGTCCACCTCTGCTGTTAACATTAAAGTACACTCAGTCTCCAGCGACACCATCAATGGCCAGGGCTGTCCAGGACAAAACAGACTTCATCCAATAAACCCCTGGTACTGTCTCCATTCTTCTACCTGCCTGGTTCTTCTGCCCCCTCACAGAATGAACAACGTCACTGATTCACCATAACAGCCCAACTCCTCCACCTTAACTTCTGCTGACCTATAACAGCCCAACTCCTCCACCTTAACTTCTGCTGACCTATAACAGCCTCACTCCTCCACCTTATCGTCTGCTGACCTATAACAGCCCCACTCCTCCACCTTATCATCTGTTGACCTATAACAGCCCAACTCCTCCACCTTAACTTCTGCTGACCTATAACAGCCCAACTCCTCCACCTTATTGTCTGCTGACCTATGACAGCCCAACTCCTCCACCTTATCTTCTGTTGACCTATAACAGCCCAACTCCTCCACCTTAACTTCTGCTGACCTATAACAGCCCAACTCATCCACCTTATCATCTGCTGACCTATAACAGCCCAACTCCTCCACCTTATTGTCTGCTGACCTATAACAGCCCAACTCCTCCACCTTATCATCTGCTGACCTATAACAGCCCAACTCCTCCACCTTATCTTCTGCTGACCTATAACTCCTCTACCTTATCTTGTTCACATCTCTCTATCTCTTCCTTTATCTATCTATCTATCTATCTATCTATCTATCTATCTATCTATCTATCTATCTATCTATATATCTATCTATCTATCTATCTATCTATATCTCTCTCTTTCTCCCGCTCTCCTCTTCTCTCTTGCTCTGGGTCTGATGGTCTCTCTCTGCGGCTCGGTAATAAGGGCCAGATGGAAAGGAGAGGGAGGAGGGGAAAAGGCTGGGCCTGGTCTGATGGGTCCTGAGAACACAGGGAGCTGTCAGCCCTGTGGAGAGAGAGGAATTCTCATGTAATAAAATAGGGATTTATCACCACTCTACCACAGAGAAGAGAGAGAGAAGGAGAGGCACAGAAGTAGAGAGAGGAAGAGAGAGAACTACAACACAGAAAGATTCAGAATGAGAGAATATGTGAGAAAGCCACCTAAGCCCTATACCACAGTGACCAGATGAGAGAAGGCTGAAGGGAAATAGAGAGAGAGAGAATGACAGAAGGCTGAAGAGAAACCTAGAGAATGAGAGGACTTATAACAGAGGGAAGGAATGAAAGAGAGAAATGGCGAGACAAGAGAGACATGAGGAAAGAGAGAACTACAGAACTACGAGAACCACAAGTCCATCTAGATACCCCATGTCCATCTAGATGCCCCAAGTCCATCTAGATACCCCATGTCCATCTAGATTCCCCATGTCCATCTAGATGCCCCAAGTCCATCTAGATACCCCATGTACATCTAGATACCCCATGTCCATCTAGATACCCCATGTCCATCTAGATGCCCCAAGTCCATCTAGATACCCCATGTACATCTAGATACCCCATGTCCATCTAGATACCCCATGTCCATCTAGATGCCCCAAGTCCATCTAGATACCCCATGTACATCTAGATACCCCATGTCCATCTAGATACCCCATGTCCATCTAGATGCCCCAAGTCCATCTAGATACCCCATGTACATCTAGATACCCCATGTCCATCTAGATACCCCATGTCCATCTAGATGCCCCAAGTCCATCTAGATACCCCATATACATCTAGATACCCCATGTCCATCTAGATGCCCCATGTACATCTAGATACCCCATGTCCATCTAGATACCCCATGTTCATCTAGATACTCCATGTACATCCTGATACCCCATGTCCATCTAGATACCCCATGTCCATCTAGATGCCCCAAGTCCATCTAGATACCCCATATGTACATCTTGATACCCCATGTCCATCTAGATACCCCATGTCCATCTAGATACCCCATGTACATCTAGATACCCCATGTCCATCTAGATACCCCATGTCCATCTAGATACCCCATGTCCATCTAGATGCCCCAAGTCCATCTAGATACCCCATGTACATCTAGATACCCCATGTACATCTAGATACCCCATGTCCATCTAGATACCCCATGTTCATCTAGATACTCCATGTACATCCTGATACCCCATGTCCATCTAGATACCCCATGTCCATCTAGATGCCCCAAGTCCATCTAGATACCCCATATGTACATCTTGATACCCCATGTCCATCTAGATACCCCATGTCCATCTAGATGCCCCAAGTCCATCTAGATACCCCATGTACATCTAGATACCCCATGTACATCTAGATACCCCATGTCCATCTAGATACCCCATGTTCATCTAGATACTCCATGTACATCCTGATACCCCATGTCCATCTAGATACCCCATGCCAATCACTTAAAGCTGCAGATCCAATTGATTGAATTAACAAACGTGAATTAAACTTGAAATAAACAACAACCTCATGATATTCTGAAGCTGAGTTGTGTACTACAAAGCAGAATCAATAAGTTAGCCAGCTTACTTTGATCATAAACAACCAGAAATAACTACTGATTTTCTGGTTCATTAAGAAAGAGAATCTCAGAGATGTGTTTTTTGGTTGTTGAGTCAGTTAAAACCATTCACATGTCAATCTGTCTAAAATAATGGAAATTGATATCAGAATATTTAGCTAGCTGACTCATTAGCTGTGTTCGAATACTCATACTAATCGCACTAACCGTATTATTTGTGACGTGACTTGAGTATATAGTATGTTTATTGGTCATAGTATGGATAGAGGTAGTGTGCCAAACGTTCCCAGATGACTATCCTTACGAACCGCATTACAGCAGTATGTACTGGTATGTTAGCTAGCTACCTAAAGTTAGTTGGCTACTAATATATTGGTATGTTAGCTAGCTACCAAACGTTAGTTGGCTACTAATATATTGGTATATTAGCTAGCTACCTAATGTTAGTTGGCTACTAATATATTGGTATGTTAGCAAGCTACCTAACGTTAGTTGGCTACTAATATATTGGTATATTAGCTAGCTATCTAACGTTAGTTGGCTACTAATATATTGGTATATTAGCTAGCTATCTAACGTTAGTTGGCTACTAATATATTGGTATGTTCGCTAGCTACCGAACGTTAGTTGGCTACTAATATATTGAACTTGCCAGGCAGTATATTAATAACTATCTGCTATCTAAATAACTACCTAACATTTATTGACTTGATTATTTACATCATTCTTAGCTAAGTGGTTTAGTCGTGTATTTCATTGGCTATCTCCTCTGATTTCAGAGCACTCTCGCGCAGAATAACTAATGAATTTACGAATGCTCAAAACCCGTTGAATACGGCCGGTGTCAGTAAACATTGGCAAATAGAAGCGTAGTTAAATTGTTGCCAGCTACAAAAGTTACAGTCACCAACACCAACACACACTGAAAACAGCCTAACCAGCTTTGCTAGGGTGCCCAAGCTAATTGGTTAACGTTGGCTAGCTACTTCCAGACACAAATGAGAGAAACACCCCACTCTGTATGTTGTCTTTGTGAACACTATAGTGTTTTCATCAGTGATTATTTTTGCTTGCTTGAATTTGAGTTGGGTTAACCTAACGTTAACCAGTTATCTTGGGGGCTTGACTTTGAGTTGGGTTAACCTAAAGTTAACCAGTTAGCTTGGGGGCTTGACTTTGAGTTGGGTTAACCTAACGTTAACCAGTTAGCATGGGGGCTTGACTTTGAGTTGGGTTAACCTAACGTTAACCAGTTAGCTTGGGGGCTTGACTTTGTGTTGGGTTAACCTAACGTTAACCAGTTAGCTTGGGGGCTTGACTTTGAGTTGGGTTAACCTAACGTTAACCAGTTAGCTTGGGGGCTTGACTTTGAGTTGGGTTAACCTAACGTTAACTAGTTAGCTTTGGGGCTTGACTTTGAGTTGGGTTAACCTAACGTTAACCAGTTAGCTTGGGGGCTTGACTTTGAGTTGGGTTAACCTAATGTTAACCAGTTAGCCTAGGGGCTTGACTTTGAGTTGGGTTAACCTAACGTTAACCAGTTAGCTTGGAGACTTGACTTTGAGTTGGGTTAACCTAATGTTAACCAGTTAGCATAGGGACTTGACTTTGAGTTGGGTTTGCTTGGGGGGCTTGACTTTGAGTTGGGTTAACCTAACGTTAACCAGTTAGCCTAGGGGCTTGACTTTGAGTTGGGTTAACCTAACGTTAACCAGTTAGCCTAGGGGCTTGACTTTGAGTTGGGTTAACCTAACGTTAACCAGTTAGCTTGGAGACTTGACTTTGAGTTGGGTTAACCTAATGTTAACCAGTTAGCCTAGGGGCTTGAGCATAGGGACTTGACTTTGAGTTGGGTTTGCTTGGGGGGCTTGACTTTGAGTTGGGTTAACCTAACGTTAACCAGTTAGCCTAGGGGCTTGACTTTGAGTTGGGTTAACCTAACGTTAACCAGTTAGCTTGGGGGCTTGACTTTGAGTTGGGTTAACCTAATGTTAACCAGTTAGCTTGGGGGCTTGACAGCCGTTGAACGCTCAACACTATTCCAGTGTGCGCTCTGAACGCTCCGAGAGCAAAATTCATTGGATTTACGAATGGACAATATAATTTTTGAACAGACAATCTAACAATAATCTGGATTTATGAACAGACAATCTATCAATATTCTGGATTTATGAACGGACAATCTAACTATAATCTGGATTTATGAACAGACAATCTATCAATATTCTGGATTTATGAACGGACAATCTAACTATAATCTGGATTTATGAACGGACAATCTAACAATAATCTGGACTCACCAACGCCCAGAGAGCACTCTGACACTCCAGATTGAATTGACGAACACACCCGAAATCGTTAAATGTTTAGTTAGTCATTTGTTAATAAACTAACAAACTGTCAAGAGGTTGCATAGCAACCAACATCAACTGCCGGTAGACAGGCGAAGCATTGTACGCTCAACTGAAACAATACAGTGAGTTTACAGTATACTAAAATGAACTAAAAGTACATAGCATGTAGTATATAATCATTAATGGCGGTGCACAATCGGCCCAGCATCGTCTGGATTTGACCGGGGTAGGCCGTCATTGTAAATAAGAATTTGTTCTTAACTGCCTAGTTAAATAAAACTACCTATTTAAATAAAACTTTAAAAAAATATATATATATATATATATATATGTATTAATAATTAAGTATGTAGTATACAGTATGTTAGTATGGGTATTCGAACACAGATATTGATCCTGCTCTGTGGAATACACCTCAGGACGGTTGAGAGCCACACACTGAGCTTTGTTCCAAAGATGAAATAAACCGAACCAATGAGGCTAACATATCAATCAGACCATGTTGATTTTATGGAACATTTATTTTTCGACAGGGAGTCATGCTGAGGCCAAGGTCTCTTTTCCAGATGAGCCCTTTAATTACAAAAAATCCATGTATACTTATTAATACACGAAAAAGAAAACGCAGGAAACAAACCCACTCAATGTCAACTGAGATCGCAACGCGCAACACTGAGTTGCGTTCAGAGAGCAAGCGTTAAACAACGAGGTTGAACCTCTTCCGACTGGGCAGAATGAAGGTGCTAAAATAGCCGCTCCTCTCCTCACAATAGCCTGTGTAATTGAATCCAGAATGTGGAGGATTTGATAGATTGCTTGACCCTGTAGGAATGTTAAGGTCATAAATGTTCAGTATGTTTTGGCCCGTGTGTGTGTGTGTGTATATGTGTGTGTATATGTGTGTGTGTGTGTGTGTGTGTGTGTGTGTGTGTGTGTGTGTGTGTGCGTGCGTGCGTGCGTGCGTGTGCGTGTGTGTGTGTGCCCTCAGCACTGTAGATACAGGACCTGACATTTAATAGCACGGAGTCAGTAAGGTCATGAGTCGTAGATTTGTCCACATGATGGACTTTCAGAGTTGTGTTATGATGGTAAGTTCACACACTCACACACACCTGCTGTTCCATACCTCCCCTCTGCTAGATAAAATAGGCTATAAATCTGTCTGCTGTATGTAGCTAGCTTCACCAACACGTACATGCTGGTTTACATTAAAGGGGTAAACCTCATAGGCTGAGTCCCAAATGGCAACCTATTCCCTATATGATGCACTACATGTTACCCATTACCAAGATATATTCCATGCTGAAGCACCAACGAGAGCAGTAGAGATGCCTTCAGCATTACCAAGATATATTCCATGCTGAAGCACCAACGAGAGCAGTAGAGATGCCTTCAGCATTACCAAGATATATTCCATGTTGAAGCACCAACGAGAGCAGTAGAGATGCCTTCAGCATTACCAAGATATATTCCATGTTGAAGCACCAACGAGAGCAGTAGAGAAGACGATAGCATTACCAAGATATATTCCATGTTGAAGCACCAACGAGAGCAGTAGAGATGCCTTCAGCATTACCAAGATATATTCCATGTTGAAGCACCAACGAGAGCAGTAGAGATGACGATAGCATTACCAAGATATATTCCATGTTGAAGCACCAACGAGAGCAGTAGAGATGACGATAGCATTACCAAGATATATTCCATGTTGAAGCACCAGCGAGAGCAGTATAGATGACAATAGCATTACCCACCATATGGGTGTGCAGTGCGATGGTACCCTTCAGGATCAGCGTTCTCCAACATGTTCAACCAATGGTGTGGGACCGTTGTGGACATTAGAGTCTCTCTCGCGGTCTCAGACAAAGTTACATATTATTTGTTGTTGTGAACGATCACATCAAGAAATAGGGGGTGTGACCCAAATGGCACCCTTTTCCCTACATAGTGCACTACTTTAGGACAGAGCTACAGATGGAGGATCTTAATTTGAGCCAGTTTGCTACAGCAGGGAAATAACTCTGCAGCAACGGGATATGTGAATTATTATGTGGATTATTATTATCATTATTATAATATCGGTTGGCTAGGTTATGACGATCAATTAATATATGTTTACTGTATCAGCTAAAAGAAGACTAATTTAGATTTTTCCCAGCCTGCTCTAGTCTGCTGGCAACGTCTCTCAGCAGACGTTTTGGGGTTACGACCTGCAGTTTATAATATCGCTGTTTGATTACGTCAAGCTTTGATTGACCTTACTAACTCTGTGCTATTAAATGGCAGGTCCTATATTACCAGCGCTGAGGGAAGAGAAACACACAGTCACACACACACATACTAACCCCAATCCAGCCCAGAAACTAGGGGGCACCGCAAGGTCAACTCAACGTAAACAGAGTGCCGTCTCACGATTTATGAAGTCAGCCACCACTAAAACAAGAGGCCTACTTTGGTTGGTAATTAGGCCCAGACATGGGGGTGTTTTCTCTGTCGTCTGTCACTGGGTTGGGGGGTATGCTGGCTGTGGGGTATGCTGGCTGTGGGGTATGCTGGTTGGGGGGATGCTGGGCTTGGGGGTATGCTGGCTGGGGGGTATGCTGGCTGGGGGTTATGCTGGGCTTGGGGGTATGCTGGGCTGGGGGGTATGCTGGCTGGGGGGTATGCTGGGCTGGGGTACGCTGGGCTGGGGGTATGCTGGCTGTGGGGTATGCTGGGCTGGGGGGTATGCTGGGCTGGGGGTATGCTGGGCTGGGGGGTATGCTGCCTGTGGGGTATGCTGGGCTGGGGG
Source organism: Oncorhynchus masou masou (assembly GCF_036934945.1). Taxonomy (NCBI): domain Eukaryota; kingdom Metazoa; phylum Chordata; class Actinopteri; order Salmoniformes; family Salmonidae; genus Oncorhynchus; species Oncorhynchus masou. Next base: position 13,122,823 of record NC_088235.1, read on the forward strand.
TATGCTGGGTTGTGGGGTATGCTGGCTGGGGGTATGATGGGCTGGGGGGTATGCTGGCTGTGGGGTATGCTGGCTGGGGGGTATGCTGGGCTGGGGGTTATGCTGGGCTTGGGGTATGCTGGCTGGGGGGTATGCTGGGCTGGGGGGTATGCTGGGCTGGGGGGTATGCTGGGCTGGGGGGTATGCTGGGCTGGGGGTATGCTGGGCTGTAGGGTATGCTGGGCTGGAGGTTATGCTGGGCTGGAGGGTATGTTGAGCTGGAGGGTATGCTGGGCTGGGGGCTATGCTCGGCTGGGGGTATGCTGGCTGTGGGGTATGCTGGGCTGGGGGTATGCTGGCTGTGGGGTATGCTGGGCTGGGGGTATGCTGGGCTGTGGGGTATGCTGGCAGGGGGGTATGATGGGCTGGGGGGTATGCTGGCTGTGGGGTATGCTGGCTGTGGTGTATGCTGGCTGGGGATATGCTGGGCTGGGGGGTATGCTGGGCTGGGGGTATGCTGGCTGGAGGGTATGCTGGCTGGGGGGGTATGCTGGGCTGGTGGGTATGCTGGGCTGGGGGGTATGCTGGCTGGGGTGTATGCTGGGCTGGAGGGTATGCTGGGCTGGGGGTATGCTGGGCTGGGGGTATACTGGGCTGTGGGGTATGCTGGGCTGGGGGGTATGCTGGGCTGGGGGTATGCTGGGCTGTAGGGTATGCTGGGCTGGAGGGTATGCTGGGCTGGAGGGTATGTTGAGCTGGAGGGTATGCTGGGCTGGGGGTATGCTGGGCTGGGGGGTATGCTGGGCTGGAGGGTATGCTGGGCTGTAGGGTATGCTGGGCTGGAGGGTATGCTGGGCTGGAGGGTATGTTGGGCTGCGGGGTATGCTGGGCTGGAGGGTATGTTGGGCTGGGGGGTATGCTGGGCTGGAGGGTATGTTGGGCTGGGGGGTATGCTGGGCTGGAGGGTATGGATAAAACAGGGCCCTCTTTTTTTTAGTTTACCTTTATTTAACTAGGCAAGTCAGTTAAGAACAAATTCTTATTTCCAATGATGGCCTAGGAACAGTGGCTTAACTGCGTTGTTCAGGGGCAGAACGACAGATTTCTTTACCTTATCAGCTTGGTAATTTGATCTTGAAACCTTTCGGTTACTAGTCCAACGCTCGAACCACTAGGCTACCTGCCACCCCAGACCCCAGGATAGGGCCCTCTATCCCAGACCCCAGGTTAAAACAGGCCCCTCTATCCCCAGACCCCAGGTTAAAACAGGGCCCTCTATCCCCAGCCCCCAGGTTAAAACAGGGCCCTCTATCCCCAGACCCCAGGTTAAAACAGGGCCCTCTATCCCCAGACCCCAGGTTAAAATAGGGCCCTCTATCCCCAGACCACAGGTTAAAACAGGGCCCTCTATCCCCAGCCCCCAGGTTAAAACAGGCCCCTCTATCCCCAGCCCCCAGGTTAAAATAGGGCCCTCTATCCCCAGACCCCAGGTTAAAACAGGGCCCTCTATCCCAGACCCCAGGTTAAAACAGGCCCCTCTATCCCCAGACCCCAGGTTAAAACAGGGCCCTCTATCCCAGACCCCAGGTTAAAACAGGCCCCTCTATCCCCAGACCCCAGGTTAAAACAGGCCCCTCTATCCCCAGACCCCAGGTTAAAACAGGGCCCTCTATCCCCAGACCCCAGGTTAAAACAGGGCCCTCTATCCCAGACCCCAGGTTAAAACAGGGCCCTCTATCCCAGACCCCAGGTTAAAACAGGCCCCTCTATCCCCAGCCCCCAGGTTAAAATAGGGCCCTCTATCCCCAGACCCCAGGTTAAAACAGGGCCCTCTATCCCAGACCCCAGGTTAAAACAGGCCCCTCTATCCCCAGCCCCCAGGTTAAAATAGGGCCCTCTATCCCCAGACCCCAGGTTAAAACAGGGCCCTCTATCCCAGACCCCAGGTTAAAACAGGCCCCTCTATCCCCAGACCCCAGGTTAAAACAGGGCCCTCTATCCCAGACCCCAGGTTAAAACAGGGCCCTCTATCCCAGACCCCAGGTTAAAACAGGGCCCTCTATCCCCAGCCCCCAGGTTAAAACAGGGCCCTCTATCCCCAGACCCCAGGTTAAAACAGGCCCCTCTATCCCCAGCCCCCAGGTTAAAACAGGGCCCTCTATCCCAGACCCCAGGTTAAAACAGGGCCCTCTATCCCAGACCCCAGGTTAAAACAGGGCCCTCTATCCCCAGACCCCAGGTTAAAACAGGCCCCTCTATCCCCAGACCCCAGGTTAAAATAGGGCCCTCTATCCCCAGACCCCAGGTTAAAACAGGGCCCTCTATCCCAGACCCCAGGTTAAAACAGGGCCCTCTATCCCAGACCCCAGGTTAAAACAGGGCCCTCTATCCCAGACCCCAGGTTAAAACAGGGCCCTCTATCCCAGACCCCAGGTTAAAACAGGGCCCTCTATCCCAGACCCCAGGTTAAAACAGGGCCCTCTATCCCAGACCCCAGGTTAAAACAGGGCCCTCTATCCCAGACCCCAGGTTAAAACAGGCCCCTCTATCCCAGACCCCAGGTTAAAACAGGGCCCTCTATCCCAGACCCCAGGTTAAAACAGGCCCCTCTATCCCAGACCCCAGGATAAAACAGGGCCCTCTATCCCCAGCCCCCAGGTTAAAACAGGGCCCTCTATCCCAGACCCCAGGTTAAAACAGGGCCCTCTATCCCAGACCCCAGGTTAAAACAGGGCCCTCTATCCCAGACCCCAGGATAAAACAGGGCCCTCTATCCCCAGCCCCCAGGTTAAAACAGGGCCCTCTATCCCAGACCCCAGGTTAAAACAGGGCCCTCTATCCCAGACCCCGGACCAGACGCATAAATATGTCCCTTTCTATTTTCCAAAATAGCTTTTAAGTTTTATGGCCCTAATATTAAGTGCATATGTTTTACAAGACATTGTGTCCTCTGCCTAACCCCTGGGTTCACTGCTAGGCCCGCTTTCTGCTTCTACTATGAAGGAGAGAAGGGAGAGGAGGAAAAAGTGAAGGGAAAAGAAGGGAGGGAAGGAGAGAAGGAGAAAGTTTGACTGGAGGTCCCCTGAGGCCTCCCCCTCTTAGCACCCCTGGCCTTGGCCCCTCTCTCCTCTCTGTTCTCTCTACTCCCTCTATGCTTCCCTCTCCCTCGCCTCTCTGTTCTCTCGACTCCCTCTATGCTTCCCTTCAACCTCTCCCTCTCCTCTCTGTTCTCTCTACTCCCTCTATGCTTCCCTCTCCCTCTCCTCTCTGTTCTCTCTACTCCCTCTATGCTTCCCTCTCCCTCTCCTCTCTGTTCTCTGTTCTCTCTACTCCCTCTATGCTTCCCTTCAACCTCTCCCTCTCCTCTCTGTTCTCTCTACTCCCTCCATGCTTCCCTTCAACCTCTCCTCTCTGTTCTCTCTACTCCTTCTATGCTTCCCTTTAACCTCTCCCTCTCCTCTCTGTTCTCTCTATTCCCTCTATGCTTCCCTTCAACCTCTCCCTCTCCTCTCTGTTCTCTCTACTCCCTCTATGCTTCCCTTCAACCTCTCCTCTCTGTTCTCTCTACTCCTTCTATGCTTCCCTTTAACCTCTCCCTCTCCTCTCTGTTCTCTCTACTCCCTCTATGCTTCCCTCTCCCTCTCCTCTCTGTTCTCTCTACTCCTTCTATGCTTCCCTTCAACCTCTCCCTCTCCTCTCTGTTCTCTCTACTCCCTCTATGCTTCCCTTCAACCTCTCCCTCTACCACATTTCGCATCACTAGTTAGTGAGTCACGAAAATATTGAACCGTTTTCTTCTTTCATTTAAATGTCCTTCACTGATTCTATTTTTCATCCTTCAATCACTGCAATCAAGAGAATCCACTAGACTCTTTTTCATTTGAGTCCAAGTGTACTGTCCTAGTCCAGATATCAGATAGCATAGCCTCCCATGAAATACTGCCCAATAAAATCCCCTTCCATATATCTCCCCCTCCCATGCTCTACTTGAGATGCATTCTCTTGTCTGCTATCTTCAGACTGAGTTCTAAAGCAGTGGTGAGTTACTACTCACAGTCCGCCAGCCCCACGCATCACGATTTATCACCGTGGAAACTCACTCTGAATGGAGGGAGGAAAGGTCTGAGCTGAAAGAGAAGGGAGGAGAGGAAGAGGTGGGGAGTGGAGTGGAGGAGAGGCAGAGGTGGGGAGTGGAGTGGAGGAGAGAGAAGGGAGGAGAGGAAGAGGTGGGGAGTGGAGTGGAGGAGGGAGAAGGGAGGAGAGGGAAGAGCTGGGGAGTGGAGTGGAGTGGAGGAGATGAAGAGGTGGGGAGTGGAGTGGAGTGGAGGAGAGAGAAGGGAGGAGAGGAAGAGGTGGGGAGTGGAGTGGAGGAGAGAGAAGGGAGGAGAGGGAAGAGCTGGGGAGTGGAGTGGAGTGGAGGAGAGGAAGAGGTGGGGAGTGGAGTGGAGTGGAGGAGAGAGAAGGGAGGAGAGGAAGAGGTGGGGAGTGGAGTGGAGTGGAGGAGATGAAGAGGTGGGGAGTGGAGTGGAGTGGAGGAGAGAGAAGGGAGGAGAGGAAGAGGTGGGGAGTGGAGTGGAGGAGAGAGAAGGGAGGAGAGGGAAGAGCTGGGGAGTGGAGTGGAGTGGAGGAGAGGAAGAGGTGGGGAGTGGAGTGGAGTGGAGTGGAGGAGAGAGAAGGGAGGAGAGGAAGAGGTGGGGAGTGGAGTGGAGTGGAGGAGAGAGAAGGGAGGATAGTGGAAGAGAGGAGGAAGTGAGAGGCGTGCGGGAAGAGAATGGAAGAGAGTGGAGGAGTGGAGAAGTGGAGGAGAGACGGGGAGGAGGGTCGAGAGGAGGTGGGCGAGGGAAGGATGAGGAGGATAGAAGAGAGAGCAGGAGAAGAGTGAGGAACTAGGAGGATGAGGAAGGGTATAAGGAGACTTGAGCTAGTCACTGAGAGAGAAGGAAGGAGAGGAGGAGAGGAAAGGAGAGAGGAGGAGAAGAGTGAGGAACGAGCAGGTTGAGGAGGGGTAATGAGACTTGAGCTAGTCACTGAGAGAGAAGGAAGGAGAGGAGGAGAGGAAAGGAGAGAGGAAGAGAAGAGTGAGGATTAGTTGACTAGTAACATGGAGCCCTGTGGTCCTGCCCCACCCAGGGACAAATTGATGTCAAGTCGTGCTGTCCATCAGGATTAAAGGTCTGTTTGCTCTCTGCTCACGTGGATTTGGGGACAAAACACTTTCGGTCCCCTCACTTCCTTCCCACAAAGAAGTGTCAGGAGTGGGCTGTGTTAACACACGGGGCAGGAAGGACTAATCTCAGCTCATCTCAACACACAGGTCACATAGCGAGGGGGGGACCGACTTTTTGGCTTCCTTCTTCTTTATCCCTTGTGGGCCAACATTTACAAGCTTGTTTGATTTGGGGCTTGGGATGAACATCCTTAGGGAGACCTAACAAACACACACTAATACACACACATACACACACACATACTCACACCCTTGGGGAGGGAGATATCAAAGGCTTAACTCCATTTGTTTTGTTCTTCTCCTGGGGGACCGTGTCTTCACCTCCCTAATCCACTGGCCTCCACTTCCCCTCTCCTCTTTCCTTACATCCATCAATACAGTTTTCTGCTCATGCAACTTTCTTTCTCTTTCTGCACTTGCAGCCGTCCTCCTTTTCACATCCCTCACTTTTTCTCTCCCTCTTTTACTTTTCCGATACCCCTCACTTTTCTCCATTCATATCTTACCTCTCGCACCTTTCTCTCTTTTATTCACCCTCCGGTGAGAGCAAGGACTAAAGAGAAATCTACAACAGTATGACAACCCTCCAAAAAACAAGCCAAAACAAAGAAAAACAAAATGGCCTCCTCCAAACTGAAATACGTCGATCTTAACAACAACATTGCTTCTTCAACTAAGATATTGTGACATCCCTCCTGCAGCTCATAAATCGGCTATGCTGAATACAGGCAGGTATGTTTTAGGAAGGCCTTGTACATAATTCCACATAAAATAAACACATAGCAGTTGATTGGTAGACATAAACATTGACTGGGGCTGTAGCACGGTTTAACGCTCGGCCACAACTCACCGCTAGAGTTAAGGGTGACAGAGCCGGGAGGCAGACACCTAGGTCTGGTGATGCCGTACCAGACACACAGACACACTCAGGTTCGAACGAGACAGAGAGAGAGCGAGAGACTTCGGCCTGCACACGGGGGGGGGGGGGGAGGGACAGTCCCATTTCCACTGATACTGACCTGGGTTTTGATAGAACATTATGTGGTAAGAATAATGCCAATCAAATAGTTATTCAAATAATTCAACATAATTGTCCCTAGCAGTGCTATGAATAATAAATAAATAATGTATACAGTGTCATTACCACATTTGCAGTGTAATTGTGTACAGTAAATACCCAGTAAGGTGACGTCTTACCAAAACAACAGAATAGTAATGACTGAATATTACGCTCACACACAACACAGACATGCACGCTCCCACCCACACACACACACACACACACACCCTCACACACACACACACACACAGATAGAACCGTGTACTCCAGCTGTACTCTTAAAGGGTGTATCCACTCAGGTTACCCACTCACACAACTGCTTATTATTTACCTTGAAATTGTGCTTCCCTCGTTGACACTCCATTTAGTGCCAGTGACCCTGCTTATCCCGACCCTAATAAATTAAACTGTGTTTGAGTGTTAGTATTTCGTCCCGAATGGCACCCTGTACCCTACAGAGTGCACTACTTTTGACCAGATCCCTATAGGAAGCCCTATGGGCCCTGGTCAATAGGAGTGCACTACATAGGGAACAAGGTGTCATTTGGGATGCAGATTAACACTAACATTCCTTGGGTTCATCCATCACACAGTTTAACAATAGTCTCAACCTCAGCTGTTCCGCGCAACGCTAAAAGCTTTTTATGGGACTGTGTGTGTGTGTGTGCGTGTGTGTGCGCGTGCGTGTGTGTGTGTGTCTTATCCACTCTTATCTGATGGATTTGTTTCATATCTGAGCGGGAGAGATTTCAGCCCTAACATAAACAACCCTAGTACTCAGTGGATGTTAGCGAGGTGGCACGACTTTGAATTCCTCTTGTAATGTTTAGGCGTTGTGTTTCAAGCTCTCACCGTGTCCTCTATCCAATCCAATTACTTCTCAGCTACATTAAACAGTGTTAAAATGACAATGGCTCGTCGATGAAAAATGGCCTCATATTTTCACTCTTTCCTGCAGTGCTGTTTTATTTAAAACACACTTAGCTCACCTAACTGGAGAGGCAGGGAGGGAGGGAGGGAGGGAGGGAGGGAGGGAGGGAGGGAGGGGAGGGAGGGAGGGAGGGAGGGAGGGAGGGAGGGAGGGAGGGAGGGAGAAATATATATATTCAGAGAGAGACACATAGAGAGAAACACAGAGAGAGACAGAGAGAGAGAGAGAGAGAGAGAGAGAGAGAGAGAGAGAGAGAGAGAGAGACAGAGAGAGAGAGAGAGAGAGAGAGAGAGAGAGAGGGTGAGGGAGAAACTGAAACAGAGAGAGCAGGAGACTCGTCCAGTCCAAGGTGACAAGTGACAGCTCCATTGATGTCGAGCGCCTCTGTCCTGCGTCCTGCCTGTCTGTCATTGTCTCACGGCCACATCAGACATTTGCATAACAAGCTGTCCCTCCAACGCCGCCGCCCCTGGCAGCTGTCCTGCTGGCGCGGGAAGAAGTTGAAGATTCATAGGACGTACTTGGCAGTCTTTCTTTCTCTCTTTTTCTAATTCTCGTATTTTTCTTCCATTCTCTCTCATATTCCATCAAGTTGCTGTTGTTCACACCTTACATTATAGGATATTTGATATTGATTAAAACATGTTGAGGAGTTGATTCCTACAAGTGCCATAATATATTAATAAATGGATCAACTGTTGCCTACTTTGAACAAATGGATCTGGAAATATTTTTCAATTATGGAACATAACAAAACAATGTTTCTTACTAAAGTGGAAGTGGCCAATAAGAACAAGTATTCAACTTCAGACAGTTCCAGCGTGTCTCGTTCTCTGACTAGACGTAGCTTACTTCACAGACAGTAGAAACATGTCTGACGGAAGGCCCTCCCTGATCCTCATGTTACGTTAGAAATAGTAAGTGTGTTGGGCTCCCTGCCGGTTGACTTCACGGGGGAAACGTCTTCATCAGGGAGAGTATTATTCACCAACACGGCTTTCTGCCTGGGAACGTCCCCCCGTGTGCTACATAGACTCAAAACAAACACACACACATATCCCCCTGTGCTCCATATACTCTTGTCTCTGTGTCCCAAAATGGCACCCTATTCCCTATGTAGTGCACTACTTTTAACCAGAGCTCTATGGGTCACGGTCATAAGTAGTGCACTATTTAAAGAAGAGGGTTCCATTTGGAACGCAGACTCACTGCCTGCCTGCCTCTCTGATAGACTACATTGCGTCTTATAAACTGTCCATGGTCCATAAATCGTGCCGAGGCGAGCCCAGCACTGCACAGTGCGTCTCCTCTGGGAGAGTTAGCTTTAGGAGCCCCTCTTTGTCTCCCCTGGCTAAGATTTGCTTAGTAAATCGCGCGGTGCGATCCCTGGGTATGGGAGGGAGAAGACAGCCGGGGAGGGGGGGAGGGGGGGGCAGAGGAGAAATAATACAGTGTTTTTAGGCCCCTCTATGGTGATGCCTTTTCAGCACACAAATCCTCTAGTCGTGGGGCCTGTTGTGGATAATATTGGTATTTTCAAACTTTAGATGTACGATGCTTATTCGTCGGAGGTACATTAGAAGAAAAAGCCTTCCACATTAGAGACACATTTGTTCTCATTAAACTGTGGATACATTTCACTGCATCGCTGATGAAGAAATACGCTGGTTAGGAACTATTTGTTATGATGGCAGCATATCCAGAGTCCCATCAGGTGTCCGTGTCTCTGATTGGTCAACCAGCTCAAGACAGGCACTGATTGGCAGTGTTGAATAAACAGACCTGCTCCTGACCTTGTGACTGGGGGCCACATGGGTGAGAGAGAGAGGGGGAGTGAGAGATTGTTACAACACTGTATATAGACATCTTTATTATTTTTGAACTTCTGTGAGTGTAATGTTACTGTTAATTATTATTGTTTATTTCACTTTTGTTTATTATCTATTTCACTTGCTTTGGCAATGGTAACATATATTTCTCATGCCGATAAAGCCCCTTGAATTGAATTGAATTGAATTGAGAGAGAGAGAGAGAGAGAGAGAGAGAGAGAGATTGAGAGGGAGAGAGAGAGAGAGAGAGACAGAGACAGAGACAGAGACAGAGAGAGAGAGAGAGAGAGAGAGAGAGAGAGAGAGAGAGAGAGAAAGAGAGACAGAGACAGACAGAGAGAGAGAGAGAGAGAGAGAGAAAGAGAGAGTGAGACAGAGAGAGAGAGAGACAGAGAGTGTGTGTGTGTGATTAATCACAACACAGTGAGGAAGAGACCAAACTGTTGGAGTCATTATTTGATGGATCATTCTCTGAATATGTAAAACACAGGATTTGACAGACATGAACTGGAGGAGTAGTTGAATCTTGCTGTGAACTACATTTATTTAATCAAATGACTGAAAAACACTAGCTTTACAAACGATGGTGAGCCAGAGTGTAGACAATAAACACATCAGGCAGTCAGACAGTCTCCCTGAAATGGTTCTGATTGGACAATAACTGCATCCATCCTTGACATGATTCTGGGGTTCTGTAGAACAAGCTAAGCAGGCAAATAACTAACAATAGCTAAAGAGGAATCTGTCAGAATTGGCGCCCTATTGCCTACCATAAAGTGTCATAGTTTTGACCAGAACCCTATCAGCCTCGGTCAAAAGTTATGTACAATATAGTGATTAGGGTGCCATTTCAGACGCAGCTGGTGTCTTGCTGTGTGATAAACACGCAGGGCGTGAAGGTGGAAACGCATCCTCGCGGCGCCGCAGATTGACAAGGTGAGAGCGCTTCTCGCTGACATTTTCTTAACCCATCACTGACGTGCGACTGATGAATTATGCTGCTGTACAGGGTGAGATGCGAGTGTTAGTAGTGGTTTTATCCATTATTGCAGAGAAGCAACAATTGTTGTTTTTAAACACAACACATTAACAAACAGTTACTCCATTTTCGTTTGAGACATTGCTAAACAGTATTTTTAGGTTTAAATGTCAAGACTCGAACACATAGATACGTATCTTTAGGCCAGGCAAAATATCCGCTTTTTGGAGACTTGACAAATATGCAGCAATGGACGTGCTTGCTTAGATATTAGATCAATCTGTCCACGCGCACTGAAGCCGAGGCATTAGAAGAATGTGCGAAGCATGTGAATCCTTATTAACCCCTGATAAAGATGGGAAGACACAGATTGACCTCTCTAACTCGCTATTTTACGCTAATCTAGCCCATTATACGTCAAGTGGCGCCTTTGGTAGCACATTTAAGCATGGACCGATAGTTGTAATGAGCACGTTATGTGATGGTATGTTAAGTCATACACAACGATATTACAAACTTTGGATTCCCATACATCTTGAAAATAGCCACGTGACTAATTCTCAATGAATCATGACTTTCCCCATACAACACTATTTTACATCCAATGACAAAACTGCAGATGTAAAAGTCAGGAATGATACATATTTTGGGCACCTTAATTAATAAATAAACGACTAGAAGACGTGTCTTCAGGCCTGAGCTTTACCACTATTGTAGCATGGCTGGAATTCATCTCTGTTCTGTCTCAATATGCATCCTGCGCTGTTTACTACGCGGGCCAGTTCTGCTCCTAGGATGGAATCTGTACAACCTGCTACAACCTTCAGTAAAAAGGTGAAACAAAGTTGAGCTGCTGGAACTTTCAAGCCTGCGGAGGGATACCGTTTAATGAAAGGCATAACTTTACCGGCGCAGTTATCCATTAGCTAATAAGTAGTGAAGGAAGGCGTCAGTAAATCAAGCCCTGAGTTTAAAGCTTTGACAGAGAGTATATGTTTTCCAGCTGGGTGAGACCGACAAAAAATTCACACAAACAACTTTGAAGGTCTCGAATTCCCCTCAATCTGATGTGAGAGCTTATTTACGGAATTAATCGTCTGACAATATGATAACAACAATATTAGTAACTATTCATATTTTTAACAATACTACTACTACTAATAATAATAATAATAATATTTTATTTTAATACAGAATAATACTTGGTGAAAGATGTGATTAGAATATGTTTAATAATGCTTATGTTAATTTTAATGCGAAAAGCCTACAATGATAATAATCATCATAATAATAATTGGCTAATAATAATCATAAACATAATAATAAGGCCTATGATGTAATAAAAGAAAATCACCATTAAAGTGTACTGCAAAACCTTTGAATCCATTATAATCGCTTCATGGCAAGCTCTTTGGGTCAAAAAATAAGATGCTCAAGGTCTTTATAGTACGACCTTGAAGATGGCTGGTTTAGTCAGACTAATGTGGACAGTTTTTTATCCATAGCCTAACCCGGTCTCCCATCCACCCCACTACAAACAATGGTCTCTCTATGATTTTACTGGGTCTTAACGTGAGACTTCTACCGCTCCTAATCTCTTTGCAATCTCATACCTTGGCAGGGAGTCTGAAAGCCAGTGTGTGTGTGTGTGTGTGTGTGTGTGTGTGTGTGTGTGTGTGTGTGTGTGTGTGTGTGTGTGTGTGTGTGTGTGTGTGTGTGTGTGTGTGTGTGTGCGTATGCGTGCGTGCGTGCGTGCGTGCGTGCGTGCGTGCGTGCGTGCGTGTGTGCGTGTGTGTGTGTGTGTGTGTGTGTGTGTGTGTGTGTGCGAGCGGCACTGTAGACCACACTGTACTCTCTACGGCACAGGCTTGGTTTCCCTTCTGCGTTCCACATTGCACCCTATTCCCTATATAATCCATTACTTATGACCAGAGCTACATAGCACTCTGGTACAAAGTAGCACACTGTGTAGGGAATAAGGAACCATTTCGGTCTCACTATAGTTGCGTCATAGTTCACTGTCAGGTGCTTTGTCCAGGCGCGCGAGGATCAAAGTGGAGAGTGAACATAAGTGCGTATTGTACTGAAGAGAAACGTAATACTTCATAACCCGGAAGAAAAGAAAGAAGAGCTAGAAGATGATGCTGAGTGCGTTTTGGCATTCATGGACGGGGGCCTGTCTGTCGGTCGGTATTATCCCCGGGAGCAGGTGGGGGTCGACGGGGGCCTCTCGTTAAAGGCAAACGCGGTCTTCGTCTATTATTGGATCCGGTCTCACCAGGTGAACGGAGGAGCCGACCTGGCGCGCGCTTCCCTCGCCTGATATCCGAGGAGCTTCTCTTTCTCTCGTGCCCTTGCTGCCTGGTGTGATATCCGCTGCCAAGGTGACCCTGAGAGAGAGACAGACAGACAGACAGACAGAGAGAGAGAAAGAGAGAGAAATAGAGAGTGAAATAGAGAGAGAGAGAGAGAGAGAGAGAGAGAGAGAGAGACAGAGAGAGAGACAGACAGACAGACAGACAGACAGACAGACAGACAGACAGACAGACAAAGATTCAGGCAGGTGTTGTACCCCAGTTATAGAGGTGTTCAACCCCAGTTATAGAGGTGTTCTACCCCAGTTATAGAGGTGTTGTACCCCAGTTATAGAGGTGTTGTACCCCAGTTATAGAGGTGTTGTACCCCAGTTATAGAGGTGTTGTACCCCAGTTATAGAGGTGTTGTACCCCAGTTATAGAGGTGTTCAACCCCAGTTATAGAGGTGTTGTACCCCAGTTATAGAGGTGTTGTACCCCAGTTATAGAGGTGTTGTACCCCAGTTATAGAGGTGTTCAACCCCAGTTATAGAGGTGTTGTACCCCAGTTATAGAGGTGTTGTACCCCAGTTATAGAGGTGTTGTACCCCAGTTATAGAGGTGTTGTACCCCAGTTATAGAGGTGTTGTACCCCAGTTATAGAGGTGTTGTACCCCAGTTATAGAGGTGTTGTACCCCAGTTATAGAGGTGTTGTACCCCAGTTATAGAGGTGTTGTACCCCAGTTATAGAGGTGTTGTACCCCAGTTATAGAGGTGTTCAACCCCAGTTATAGAGGTGTTGTACCCCAGTTATAGAGGTGTTGTACCCCAGTTATAGAGGTGTTGTACCCCAGTTATAGAGGTGTTCAACCCCAGTTATAGAGGTGTTGTACCCCAGTTATAGAGGTGTTGTACCCCAGTTATAGAGGTGTTGTACCCCAGTTATAGAGGTGTTGTACCCCAGTTATAGAGGTGTTGTACCCCAGTTATAGAGGTGTTGTACCCCAGTTATAGAGGTGTTCTACCCCAGTTATAGAGGTGTTCAACCCCAGTTATAGAGGTGTTCTACCCCAGTTATAGAGGTGTTGTACCCCAGTTATAGAGGTGTTCTACCCCAGTTATAGAGGTGTTCAACCCCAGTTATAGAGGTGTTCAACCACAGTTATAGAGGTGTTTAACCCCAGTTATAGAGGTGTTCAACCCCAGTTATAGAGGTGTTGTACCCCAGTTATAGAGGTGTTGTACCCCAGTTATAGAGGTGTTGTACCCCAGTTATAGAGGTGTTCAACCCCAGTTATAGAGGTGTTGTACCCCAGTTATAGAGGTGTTCTACCCCAGTTATAGAGGTCCTACAGTTCTCCAGCAGTAGACGACTAATCTCTCTTACTCTATGGGCTGAACAGCTACATCACGGACTGCCATCGATCTGATGACACTCAGATACCTCTCCTTACCATTTATTTGGATTGTGGAGGAGACAAACATTACTACCCGAAGCACGTTTGAGGCCTAAACTGGGATGTGAATAAATAGGGAGTCAAGATGATATCAAAGTATTTTAAATAGCCAGCTCATTGTGTGCATAATATTATATTTCCAGACAGGTCTCCCATGACACAAGTCAGTTTTCGATGTTCATCCATGTCTGACGAAGTCGGGAGATGACTTGAAACCCGGCCGCTAGGGGAAACAGTGGGCGCTGTTACCTTCAAGCAGGTTTCGGGTTGCCTCTCATTCCAATGGTTGCAACTTCCAATCCAGTGACTGAACATTGTTTGTTTTAACATATTCCTAACCTTAACCATTCAGAGTTCATGTCGGGGTTAATGTCTAACCTTAACCATTCAGAGTTAATGTCTAACCTTAACCATTCAGAGTTAATGTCTAACCTTAACCATGCAGAGTTAATGTTTAACCTTAACCAATCGGGGTTAATGTCTAACCTTAGCATTTCGGAGTTAATGTCTAACCTTAACCCTAAACATTTAGCATTTATTTTTTTATTTAACCTTTATTTAACTAGGCAAGTCAGAAAAATATATTGTTTACAATGACGGCCTAAACCGGTCAAACCCGGACGGCGCTGGGACAATTGTGCGTCACCCTATGGTACTCCTAATCACGGTAGGTTGTGATACAGCCTGGAATCAAACCAGGGTGTCTGTAGTGACTTCTCAAGCACTGAGATGCAGTGCCTTAGGCCGCTACGCCACTCGAGAGCCAGATGCCTAAACTTAACCTTAAACACTTCGAAAATTGACATTTGTAAATAACTTCGAAATTTGAGTTTGAGAAACATGGATGAACATCTAATTATTGCGTGAGACTGAGATCTAGTTGCATATTTTCAACTGGCAATTATGGTTATGGATACAGTCATACAACAATTATCTTCAAAAAATAATATTTTAAATCCTCGATTGCACCAACAGCTTATTTTATCTATACCGTGTTCCTCTCTAAATGCACAAACAAGCACACAACGTTGGCGCCTAGCACGCGCTAGTATACAGGAGCGCGCACGTCTCCAACCTCTCCAGCATATCTACATTCATAACTTTTGACAGGACATTGACATTGACACATAACTTTTGACAGGACACCTTGCGCGCCGGGGAATTGATGTGGGCTCTGGTCATGGACAATATTTACAAAAAATGTAATCTAGTAACACCGCTGCTCCGTGGTACAACACCAGGGTCATGGTAGATAAGAAAACAAAAACAATTATTGTATTTGCTTATCTATATTAAAGAAAACCGCAGGCTCCAACTTGTTAGACTATTTAACTGATGAAAAAAAGTAAATAGTATCCTACATTTAGCCTGATCCCAATCCATCATAATTGTTTTCCGTTTTGGCTTCTCAACAAGTTATATTTAAATGAATAATTCATAGACTAAAGGCATTATCTAATACAAAATATATTAATGAAGAAGATATTGACCATTTTATTTTTTCCAAACATTGAAATGATTAATATGTTGTATTAGAATGTCGCCAAGATGCTGCTTGATGATAATTTCAGATATGCCGTTTTTGAGGTTTAAATAAGAACTTGTAGGTTTGTAAAAAAAAAACACATTTCCCATACTTGAAGACATTACAAATCTCGAAAAATGTATTTTTACAAAAAAAATGTGAATATTTGTGTGTGTATGTGTGTGTTTGGCCAGCGCTCACATCACAGCAATTATGTGGGTATTCATTAGTCTATAGGCCTAGTCATTTGCAGAGTGGCCTATCGCATGTGTTTGATGTGTAGGCTGCACCGGTCCCTCTGAAATGTGAAACACGATATCATGACTTCATTCTCCCCACTAAATGTCCGCAGCTATCAACCGTTATCTTCTCACATTTTTCCTTAACATTTCTTTTGAAAAGCTTTCAGGCAAAAACAGGCCTATACCTTTATTGCCACTGAAGGAATAGGAACTGAGCTTTCTGATCTTTATCGAAAGTAGAGTTCGTTTTTTCCCCTCTTTAAGTCATTTGTTTAGGGGTTTTTCTCCTCAAGTTTTCAGTCTCAGCCCATTGGGAGCAGATGTCAGTTCAACGTCTAATTTTGTTTTACATTTGGCTGAGTTGTCAACTAACGTGAATTCAAAGTGAAATCAACAAAACATTTAATCAATTTCATTGGATTTAGGTTACAAGTTGGGTGAAAAAAAAGACAAAATGTCCCCATGTTGAATACTTTTAGCAAATCCAATGGGATTTATCACGTTGATTTAACGTCATCACGTTGATTTTTGGGGTTAAAATGAAGTGGAAACAACTTTGATTGAACCAGTGGGGGTGGGGGGGGGGGGGTCATTTGACACTGTTCAACCAAAACCGCAGTCTTACAGGAACATTTGAAGCCTATTGTAAATTCGGAAGTCATAGTCTACCATTCTCCACCACATGTTTCCAAACATCCTGATGATTCCGCACTTTAATTTAAGCTTCTACCTTTTTAGCCCTAATCGAACCAATATCTTTACTGCAGTTAATTGCATTATTTTTCCTTCCCTGTGTCTCTTGCGTTCATATTTTTTTTATCTGCCGTGGCTAAGGGGTTACACAAATGAAACAAGCTCTTCTGCGAAATCTCAGAGGAAGCGGTTTGATTGGGAGACCAAGCAGGCGAAATGGTTGCTGGAGAGCGTTAGTGAAGGCTATGTGAGACATAATGACTGCCTGTTGTATTAAATGGACCAACAGCAATCCGCCATCCCCTGACCTCGCACTGGCTCTGCCTCGGCTCCATTGATCATGCCCCTTATGAGATAATGCAATTACAAACATCAATAAGGAGCTGCGAGGGGAATCATTATGTGTTGACAGTGATAAATGATAGCGCAGAAAATAGCAGGCCTTTTTCTCGAACAATCCGCGGGAGGCCCAAGGGGCTTTCAGGGCTGGGCCCAGTCGCCAAGGAAACAGATGACATCCAAAATGGCCCTATAGGCAGAGCTCTGAACAGAACAGAACACAGTCCTTCTCTTCTTCTCTCCCTCTCCTTCTCTCCCCACAGACATCTCCTCTGTCGCTGTTTCTCTTCCCTTTGTTGCTAGGCTAAACCAGCTGCCACACAAACTTGTAAGGACTAATGGTCAAGTTTGAAATTGGAACGATGGACATAGGAAAATGTCGACTGGAGTTCCATTTGCATTAATTAAGCTAGTGTCTATATTGATTTCATCACTACCCAATATTGTAAGATGTAGGCCCAATACATCACGTTACAGTATGTTATGTTTCCGATATAATCATTCATCCATATGACACACTCAGGAACATCTAATGGATAGCCGAATAGCGCACATGCCAGGGAGCTGGTCAAGGAATGGAGAGCTCGAGCTGAGCAGCACGAAGGAACGGAACTCTACCACCGCGGACACGTTTTCTTTATGTGGCATCGAGGTATGGTGTTAACTCACTGTAGAAATAAACATTTAAAAATATGTCTTTGATTCATCTAATCATTATTAAGTCATTGGTTCCACAGCTTTTTGTTGTTGTTGTTTGTTTACTCAACTTTTCGATCAAAGTGTTACCTGAAATTAAAATGTTTAGTTGGCCCAAACTTAGCTCCAACTCGAGAAAAATTCTGTCAACTTAAAATGACCTGTTTTCTCAACTTGTCTCATATGTTCATTCAGCAAGAAATGATTTGTTTCACTAGGAAAGGCTGTGGAACTAGTTACACACACATGGCATCTTTTCAAATGACATATAGTAAACACCGAGTAGACAAAACATTAAGAACACCAGCTGCTTCAATGACAGACTGACCTGGTGAATCCAGATGAAAGCTATGATCCCTTATTGATGTCTCTTGTTAAATCCACTTCAATCAGTGTAGATGAAGGGTGGGAGACAAGTTAAAGATGGATTTTTAAGCCTTGAAACAATTGAGGAGACATGTATTGTGTATGTGGGCCATTCAGATGGTGAATGGGCAAGACAAAAGATTGAAGTGCCTTTAAATGGGGTCTGGTAGTAGGTGCCAGGAGCACTGGTTTGTGTCAAGAATTGCAATGCTGTGTATCAAGAATGGTCCCCCACCCAAAGGACATGCAGTCAACTTGATACAAATGTGACAAGCATTGGAGTCAACTAGTTCCAAAGCCTTTTTTTAATGCCCAAATAATAACATCTAGTTGACTAAACATATTAGACAAGTTGAGCAAACACATTATTTTTAAATTGACTGACTTATTGCAGAAGATTTCTCAAGTTGGAGCTAAATTAGGACCAACTACATATGTTATGTTCAGGTAACACTTTGACCGAAAAGTTGAGTAAACTAAAAAAAAAGGCCATGGAACCAGTAATAGTCATTAGTTGAAACAACTCAAATGTTTTTTACAGTCCTGCTGGTGGTGAGTTTATGAAGTAGGTCTACTGTTATGGTTTTATGGAACAATGTTCCAGTCTACCCCCCCAAAAAAGGCTAATCTTTTGATAAGGAAGGTTAAAATTCATTGTCAAATTTGCTATTATTTTATCTCAGTTGAATACATTTAAACAGTTCATATATTATGCTCATTTATAATAAGGTGTAACATCCACATAGGCTACATATTTTACTCTATTATTACAATATAATATACTACCATTATTACACTATAATAACCTACAATTATTACACTATAATAACCTACAATTATTACAATATAATAAACTACCGTTATTACACTATAATAGCCTACCATTATTACACTATAATAACCTACAATTATTACAATATAATAGCCTACTACTATAATTATTTTTACAAAATACTGTTATTTCACTATTGCATGTACTTGTATTAGAATATTAATTTACAATGTTAAGATTCATGTGCAAAACAAGTTAAAACTGTTTTAAAATAAATCCCAGTCATGTGATGTTGATGCAAACTATCAAAACAGTTAACAGATCTACCATACAAACACTATAAACTGCTATGTATGTAGAACTATCAAACAGTTAACAGACCTACCATACAAACACTATAAACTGCGATGTATGTAGAACTATCAAACAGTTAACAGACCTACCATACAAACCATATAAACTGCTATGTATGTAGAACTATCAAACAGTTAACAGACCTACCATACAAACCATATGAACTGCTATGTATGTAGAACTATCAAACAGTTAACAGACCTACCATACAAACACTATAAACTGCTATGTATGTAGAACTAACAAAACAGTTAACAGACCTACCATACAAACCATATAAACTGCTATGTATGTAGAACTATCAAACAGTTAACAGACCTACCATACAAACACTATAAACTGCTATGTATGTAGAACTATCAAACAGTTAACAGACCTACCATACAAACCATATAAACTGCTATGTATGTAGAACTATCAAACAGTTAACAGACCTACCATACAAACACTATAAACTGCTATGTATGTAGAACTATCAAAACAGTTAACAGACCTACCATACAAACCATATAAACTGCTATGTATGTAGAACTATCAAACAGTTAACAGACCTACCATACAAGCACTATAAACTGCTATGTATGTAGAACTATAATTTATTACTAAACAAATATTTCCACAAAACAATAAGCTAAACTCGAAATAATCAATAGACCATTTTTTTAACACATAAGTGCGCATTTATTCTTGGCCTATTGACTGCGTTGTGACGTGTCACAGCGAGGACGAGACTTGCGAGTAAAACAACTGTACAGGACACTGTTTCCTGTGTAGCTTGTCGAGTCTAACCAGACAGACATATGTCTGGGCCAGGACTGACATGTTCGTTGTGTTGTTGTGACCGACCCAATGTATGTGGTTACATCCCAAACGTCACCCTATTCCACACATAGTTCAATACTTTTGACCAGGGCCCATATCAAAAGTTGTCCACTATATAGGCCAGGGAATAGGGTGCTATTTGTGGCTAGGCCGTTTTGCTGCGGTAGGCAGCGGGAGGCAGAGAGGCCTGTGCGGGCAGCACCTCCCTGGTTCTGGAACACATACATTATCATGACAGTTCATTTCGCGGTCAGGCACAGCAGTGGGTTTCTGTTTGCAAACTAGAGAACACTAGGTTTTCTTTTCTTGGTCTATTGGAGAGTGTTTCTCTGGCTATTGCAATTCACGAATAGGCCCAGAGAAATAGGTGCATAACTATTTAGTATTAATGTGTTGTACTTTAACTAGTCATTGTGGAATTGAGAATAAATTAGACAATGAATTTCTTCTCACATTGAAGTCCACAGATGGTTGTATTTTTGATGTATTTTTTTAAGGCTATATTTTAAACAACAAAGTATGACATTGACATTAGAATTGAGCGACACAGGGAGCGTTTAGGCAACATTGATGGAAAACTGCTTTCATTTATAACCAAAATAAAGTCAAATATTACATTCGTTTTCATTGTCTTCTTGAGTCTATTTTTCTCTTGGGCTTACATGCAATATTTATATTAATCATTAGGCCTAAATAATAATCAAAACACTCTTGGTCGTTCAGTTGACGTATATGCGTAAAAAGGCAACACTGTAAATGGTAAGATGTCCCCTCGTGCCTCTTTCGCGCATATGACGTGTCTCCTTTAAAAAAAGTCCCCTGACGGAGTTACAGTTACCCAGATCCCCTAAAGATGGCAGTCAAACATGCGATTTATCTGGCGCTGTGCAGGGCTGACTGTCTCCACAGCTCCCAACGGCCAAGGGCTCAGGAATTCAAATCTCAGAGGCTTCGCCTTCCGAGTCTCGATCTATGGAAGGAGAAGCTTCGCAATTAAAACGTCGCCTGGGTTTTATTAAGAGACGGATTCTAAGGTGTAAATAACATTCAGTTTGGAAAAGGCAGTAAAAATACAATAGTTGCAGAAAAATGGGAGTTCGGGGAGGGAGAAGGAAAAGGGATAGCATATTGATTTATATTTTCATATTGTTCCACCCACAACAGATACTCCCTTGTACGGCTACATGTTCCTTTCTCTTCTACCCGAAATGTAGCCTATCAATTCAATTAATATAAAACTCGTCTTGTATCCATCCATTCAACTTTTTGTGTATCTAGGAAACCCAAGAGTCTTGATAGCACCGTGTTTCATTCTTACCAGAGATAGTCTTTTGACTGGGTGCAACAAGCCATGAGTTGGAACTAATCTTCCTTATTTAGACATTTTTATCTAAATTAATTTGAATGCTAAACGAGGAATAATTCTAAGTCTTTTTTTATCTAGCCACTCTTCTTTCGGCCTGCTATCCTCTCCCTTCGCTATGAAAGAAAATTCCAACGTAATACACGCATGTGTTGCGCATTACGCCAACCCATTATACAGAGTGGAAGTACCTCAGTTGTTGACTCTTCAGCTCTAGTACTCTTAGTCTATAGGAGTTGGTTGACTTTCATCCACTTTATCAATAGGCATCAATCTCATTATACAATTACATTGTTTTGGATAATGACGTACACTCCATTTTTCCTACCCCCCGCCCTACTTATCCATCCATCCTAACTTCCGTTTGAGCATTATTTTATGACAGTCAAACCTACAACCGGGAAAGGAAAGCGGAAGTTGTGCATGTAATGCTCATTATCTGTGAAAAGGCTAAAAGTTCCTTATACAATTGAATATAATGGTCTACAAAGGAATCTTACTGTTATGGTTTTTCCATGTTTTTTTTTGTTGCATAAAATGTATTTATTTACAATGTTTACTTACATACACTCTCCAGGATGGAACCATCAAAAATAAAAACACAAGAACATTGACTTGACATAATACAATGAATGAAGGATGCATTGATCAAATACACACACACACACACATGCGCACACGCACACACAGGGTTTGTACATTCCCT
Organism: Oncorhynchus masou masou; assembly: GCF_036934945.1. Lineage (NCBI taxonomy): Eukaryota > Metazoa > Chordata > Actinopteri > Salmoniformes > Salmonidae > Oncorhynchus > Oncorhynchus masou. The sequence goes on from NC_088235.1 coordinate 13,144,458, forward strand.
CCCATCAAAGTGAATGTATGCAATATCTTCAATAAACTTCCCCGTGTCCCCTAGACGCGGATCTTGGGTCAGTTTATCATTTTACACACTAATGGTTAAGGTTAGGATTGGGGAATGGGAAGCTGATCCCAGGGGAAACTTGACCCCAGAACTACAGACATAGTGGGGTGGGGGGAGAAAGCATCGGACAATGCAGACTCCAGCCTCGTGACATAAATACAATTGAGTACATGAATGTAATTCTGGAACAGGCTCAGAACTCCTCAATCATACCGAGATGTCCAATGCTTAATACATTCTGTCTGTCTGTCTGTCTGTCTGTCTGTCTGTCTGTCTGTCTGTCTGTCTGTCTGTCTGTCTGTCTGTCTGTCCACTGAACCAGAGGAGTGCTGTCTGTCTGTCTGTCTGTCTGTCTGTCACAAGCTGTGAGCCACTCTTTCACCTCTAGTCTGGTCCCAGATGACAATGGGTGACAGGGAGTTGGTATGATAGCACAAATAGACTGACACTCAGGCTATCTTTCACCCATCCAAAAGAAAGGCCTGGAAGAAGATTGGTTGATCGAATTATTGGTTTATTCACATATATTTTTTTCTTTTTAAACTCATGGTGATTTTAATAGGGAGGAGGTCAGAGGTCAGAAGTCATAGAGACAGCACACACATAGTGTGGAAAGAAACAAAAAAAAAACAAGAAGTTCACATCCTTTTTTTCCCAAAAAACGATTAGAAACAACATATTATGCAGAACAATACCATATCATTTACAATACTTCAATTCCCAGTTCTCCTTGAGAGTCCGGCGTAATTGTACAACAGTATACAGAATCTCCCCTCTCTCCTCTTCCCTCCCCTTTAGGAGTTGATATAGTTTGCCTTTCAATCTCTGTCCGTCTTTCTTTCCCCTCATTCTCATCTCTTCTGGAATCCTATTTGTAAGGGCACCTCTGTGTTATACAGACATTGGCTTCTCCTTGGTCCAAATCCATCCCCAGTCGAGACTTGGAGGAGGTACAGCTCTCTGAAAAAAGTCTCTGTGTTTTTTCTAGGAGTCCATAGCACATAGCAGGTGCCTCTTTAGTTGTCGTCCGTCTCGGGTAAGAGAAAACACCCAATGTCTCTCAATCGCTTTTTTTTCAAAGAGGAATCCCTTAGAGTCTACTGGGCGAGGCAGTCCAGGGTTCAGGATGAAGGGGGGGGGGGGGGGGCAGGGGTCTGCTGGGATGGGTGATGGGCATCTAGGGACTGGAGGCTGGCAGGGGGGCATAGGCAGGGTGGGTGGGCCCAATATGGTGAGGATGTCCTCCCCTGTGCATTATCATCACTGGGTGGGACAGAGCAGGGGGGGGGGGGGGGTCCAGGAATGTGGTGCCTGGGAGGCCCAAAGGGAGGGCCATGTGCAGCTGAGCAGGCTCCTGGTTACGGGAGGGAGTCCTGGTTTTGAAGTGGTGGGTCCTGGTTTTGATGTGAGGGTGCCCAGCAGGACGCAGTGCTGTCGTCTGACAGGTAATTCCCTGGCATGCCCTGCAGTCCTGGGGGGGAAGGAAAAACAAAATGGTGGATCAGTGAGGAGTTTCAAACGGAGAAATTGGATTAACAAGGTGTCTTCTACCTGGAACCAAAAAGGGTTCCTCAAAGTGTTCTCCTCTTGGGAAAAGCAGAATAACCCTTTTAGGTTCTGGATAGCACTTCTTCTTTTTTTGAGACTGTATGGCGCTCCAGAGAACCAAAATGTGTGGAGTTTCACACAGACACATTGGGTTGCTGTACCATTAAGGAGGCCCACGAGAGACTAATATGGTGGAGCAGAGATTTCAAAATGGCGGATCAGTTTAACGTCTCACATAAAATAGGAAACAGTGAAAGTACATACACACATTCATTGTTTCTAAGCAGGTGTGGAAGTTCATATAATAACGTTGAGTAAAAGGTTCAAATGACTCTGAAAACTATCATCTATGCTCCCATGTCCTATTGGTAGCAATTAGTGCCTTTTGAGGCCGGTTCAGTTCCGGGTCCCATACAATTATCACGGGTTTTGATTTCGGTTTCAATTTTTTGTTAAATATTTAAATGCATTATGAAATATAGATATTAAAATGATTGTAGAGTTTTTTAATGGAAAATCCAAAGTAAAAAACGGTGAACATTCATTGGTCCAAATTGAATAGAAAAATAGGAAATTACTATCAAATATTAACATATTTCAGTTGAGTATATTACTTTGTTTTTATATGATGACTTTAGAATTTTTGTATTCCTTAAAGTCATCATCTCATCTCAGGCAGTAACAGTGTCAGCCAGGCCATCTAATGTTGTTCTCCCCATACTGTACTGTCGTCATTCAGTTTAGCTAGGCTAACCTGCCTAAATATACTGCAGAGCTGTCTGTTTTCATCCTGTTTAGCTAGGCTAACCTGCCTAAATATACTGCAGAGCTGTCTGTAGTCATCCTGTTTAGCTAGGCTAACCTGCCTAAATATACTGCAGAGCTGTCTGTAGTCATCCTGTTTAGCTAGGCTAACCTGCCTAATTATACTGTAGAGCTGTCTGTAGTCATCCTGTTTAGCTAGGCTAACCTGCTTTAGTATGCTGCAGAGCTGTCTGTAGTCATCCTGTTTAGCTAGGCTAACCTGCCTAAATATACTGCAGAGCTGTCTGTAGTCATCCTGTTTAGCTAGGCTAACCTGCCTAAATATGCTGTAGAGCTGTCTGTAGTCATCCTGTTTAGCTAGGCTAACCTGCCTAATTATACTGCAGAGCTGTCTGTAGTCATCCTGTTTAGCTAGGCTAACCTGCCTAATTATACTGCAGAGCTGTCTGTAGTCATCCTGTTTAGCTAGGCTAACCTGCCTAAATATACTGCAGAGTTGTCTGTAGTCATCCTGTCTAGCTAGGCTAGCCTGCCTAAGTATAATTTTATATCATTTTACTAGCTCTTCAAAGTATATAAGACATACTTTCACGAACTGTCTCCATCCCTCTCTCTCATCTTTGTTTTGTTTACATTTGTCTCTCATATGTTCTGTGTGTAACTACCTTAAGCAGGCATAAACGTGTATCCAATCGCTGTCTGAGCCAGAAAGAACAGACGCAAGGGATTATGGTCATTGCAGTTAATTACCATGTTTCTGGGCTGAACAGAGTTGAATACTTGCTTAATGAAAACTATAACTCCCTTCAGCCCAGCATCCCATATAGTTCTCGATTCGTTTTCTCTCTAGAGAAACGGTGAGTTGGATTCACAAAAAACACACAAAAAATGAACCAAATGGAATTCAACTAATCGAACTGAAGTCAGTCAAATTAGTTGTTTAATAACCCTCTCAAAAATAAAAAATGAGCTCCCATGTCTTGTTGGTTGCTGATCCCACTGAATGAGATGATGTCAGTCTCTGAGAATGGCTGCATCACTACAGGCAGGGTTCTTAAATTCTACTATCCTCATGTGACCCAAATGGCACCCTGTTCCCTATATAGTGCACTATACTTTTATTAGAGCTGGTCAAAAGTAGTGCACTACATAGGGAATATGGTGCAATTTGGAACGCTTGCTGTATGCACTATCGGCCTGGGACTTGGGCATGTCGTAATCCAGGACACCTAGCCTGCCCTTCAATGAGGTCAAGGGGGGGGTGTGAGATACGGTCAGCGGATTTAGTGTGTGAGCTAATCTAGTACTTTCCGTAATTACACAGTAGCAACAATGTGAGAGTACACAGGCGCGCACTCACGCATGCACGCACACACACACACACACACACACACACACACACACACACACACACACACACACACACACACACACACACACACACACACACACACACACACACACACACACACACACACACACACACCTACTAGGATCAGGGTTGATGTTCACATCACCATCTGCCAATAGAGCTTTCTTACATTTGTATGAAAGTGTCAAACCCAGTCTCTGAAGGACCATCATTGAGGGAAAACTAACCAAGTCAAACCCAGCCTCTGAAGGACCATCATTGAGGGAAAACTAACCAAGTCAATCCCAGCCTCTGGATGACCATCATTGAGGGGAAACTAACCAATGCTGATGCTCCAGATACTCAACTAGTCTAAAGAAGGGCAGTTTTATTGCTTCTTTAATCAGAACAACAGTTTTCAGCTGTGCTAACATAATTGCAAAATAGTTTTCTAATGATCAATTAGCCTTTTAAAATTATAAACTTGGATTAGCTAACACAACGTGTCATTGGAACACAGGAGTGATGGTTGCTGATAATGGGCCTCTGTGCGCCTATGTAGATATTCCATTAAAAATCAGCCATTTCCAGCTACAATAGTAATTTACAACATTAAGACTGTATTTCTGTATTTCTGATAAATTTGATGTTATTTTATTTTAATGGACAACAAAAATTATTTTTCTTACAAAAACAAGGGCATTTCCAAGGGACCCCAAACTTTTGAACGGTAGTGTGTGTCTGCTTACTAATTGAATCCAAACTCAACAATCACACAATGTCACATATTGACGAATTAGCTTTAAAGTAACATTTACAACTCCTGTTATTATGAGTCAGTCTATCCATCATGTCTGCAAATATCCCGAGGGGAAAACAATCAATCACAGATCTGGAGCACAGTAAAAAGCCTACGCCAGGCCAGGCTAGTAGAGCCCTGAGTCAGTGATGAATGAGGTAACAGAATCCGCCATGCAAAAGCCTACGCCAGGCCAGGCTAGTAGAGCCCTGAGTCAGTGATGAATGAGGTAACAGAATCCGCCATGCAAAAGCCTACGCCAGGCCAGGCTAGTAGAGCCCTGAGTCAGTGATGAATGAGGTAACAGAATCCGCCATGCAAAAGCCTACGCCAGGCCAGGCTAGTAGAGCCCTGAGTCAGTGATGAATGAGGTAACAGAATCCGCCATGCAAAAGCCTACGCCAGGCCAGGCTAGTAGAGCCCTGAGTCAGTGATGAATGAGGTAAAAGAATCCGCCATGCACCTTTTCAGTTCTCCATTCTATCCCTGCACTTCTCTCTCTCTCTCCAGGAACAATGTCCAGGATCCTTTCAGAATAGCCTGAGTCTCTCCGGGTGAAAGTGCCACAGTGGAAACCCAACCATTGTTGGAGGACACGCACATACACACTACACGCACACTACACACACACACACACACACACACACACACACACACACACACACACACACACACACACACACACACACACACACACACACACACACACACACACACACCTCGTTCCAGGGCCGACATCTGAGACTGCATGTCTCTGTCCAGCGTGTGCCTAACACACAAATAACTAAGAGGGCCACTAACCTGGACACAAAGAACCGAGAGGGCCACTAACCTGGACACAAATAACTGAGAGGGACACTAACCTGGACACAAAGAACTGAGAGGGCCACTAACCAGGACACAAATAACTGAGAGGGCCACTAACCTGGACACAAAGAACTGAGAGGGCCACTAACCTGGACACAAAGAACTGAGACCACACTACTAACCCTAATGCGTAACAATAACCTTAACCACACTGCTAACCCTAATGCCTAACCTTAACCACACTACTAACCCTAATGCCTAATGCCTAACCTTAACCACACTGCTAACCCTAATGCCTAATGCCTAATCCTAACCACACTACTAACCCTAATGCCTAATCCTAACCTTAACCACACTGCTAACCCTAATGCCTAATCCTAACCACACTGCTAACCCTAATGCCTAATCCTAACCTTAACCACACTGCTAACCCTAATGCCTAATCCTAACCTTAATCACACTACTAACCCTAATCCTAACCTTAACCACACTGCTAACCCTAATGCGTAACAATAACCTTAACCACACTACTAACCCTAATGCCTAATCCTAACCTTAACCACACTACTAACCCTACTGCCTAATCCTAACCTTAACCACACTGCTAACCCTAATGCCTAATCCTAACCTTAACCACACTGCTAACCCTAATGCCTAATCCTAACCTTAACCACACTGCTAACCCTAATGCCTAATCCTAACCTTAACCACATGTCTAACCCAAACCTTAAACTTTTTGGTCTTCATGAATTTTGACAATATAGCCAATTTTGACTTTGCAGCTGGCCTATCTAAGGGGAAATGGCTCAGTTCTGCCTCCAGGACAAGACTTGTGCCAATAAAGGTCAACCTGCAGAGACAGCAGGGAAACGGACTGGGCCTTGGAACAAAAGAGGAGAGGACCAACCAACCGGGCGCTCGCTTATTATATATCACTTCCTCATCCCTCCATCTTTCACCTGGTTGTTTCATTACAAAGGAACGGTAGGGGGAGTCATCTCTCACCTGGTCGTTTCATTACAAAGGAACGGTAGGGGGAGTCATCTCTCACCTGGTCGTTTCATTACAAAGGAACGGTAGGGGGAGTCATCTCTCACCTGGTCGTTTCATTACAAAGGAACGGTAGGGGAGTCATCTCTCACCTGGTTGTTTCATTACAAAGGAACGGTAGGGGGAGTCATCTCTCACCTGGTCGTTTCATTACAAAGGAACGGTAGGGGGAGTCATCTCTCACCTGGTCGTTTCATTACAAAGGAACGGTAGGGGGAGTCATCTCTCACCTGGTCGTTTCATTACAAAGGAACGGTAGGGGAGTCATCTCTCACCTGGTCGTTTCATTACAAAGGAACGGTAGGGGAGTCATCTCTCACCTGGTCGTTTCATTACAAAGGAGTGACTCATCTCTCACCTGAGAACAGTAGGGGAGTCATCTCTCACCTGGTCGTTTCATTACAAAGGAACGGTAGGGGAGTCATCTCTCACCTGGTCGTTTCATTACAAAGGAACGGTAGGGGAGTCATCTCTCACCTGGTCGTTTCATTACAAAGGAACGGTAGGGGGAGTCATCTCTCACCTGGTTGTTTCATTACAAAGGAACGGTAGGGGGAGTCATCTCTCACCTGGTCGTTTCATTACAAAGGAACGGTAGGGGGAGTCATCTCTCACCTGGTCGTTTCATTACAAAGGAACGGTAGGGGGAGTCATCTCTCACCTGGTTGTTTCATTTCAAAGGAACGGTAGTGGGAGTCATCTCTCACCTGGTCGTTTCATTACAAAGGAACGGTAGGGGGAGTCATCTTTCACCTGGTCGTTTCATTACAAAGGAACGGTAGGGGGAGTCATCTCTCACCTGGTCGTTTCATTACAAAGGAACGGTAGGGGGAGTCATCTTTTAAATGCTTACTCTGTCCTTTTCTTTCATTAGCCCATTTGTTAGATAATTACATGATTTTAAAGGACAAAAACATAATCACAGAATGTTTCAAAGGGCAGTACACATCTACACATCACTAATAGGATTAACACATCTACACATCACTAACAGGTTTAACACATCTACACAGCACTAATACTGTAGGTTTCCTTCTTAATAAGTCAATCAATACATTGAGCTCCTGAACCCCCTCCTCTCCCTCTGAGGGGGCCAATGGGGCCAAATCAACAGGGGACATTCACTCAGACAGTGCTGAGGACCAAATCCCCCCTCCATAGGAAATAGTTGATCTGGCCGTTCGTTAAAAGTTAAAGTTCAGCCACCAGTAAAAGGGGAAAAGAGGGGATCTTGACCCCTGTACGGAAGGTTGACAAAGTCCTTGCTTAATGATTGGAGGATTGAATCCCTGGACAAAAGGTCTCCAGCCGAGCCTGGCCTGGCAGCACGATGGTTACGGAACACAGGGGTCACCCAAGCATTCCACTTCCAAAACATTCTGCAAGCCAAGGGGAAGAACAGGAGGGGAGGGCTGTTCCAAATTCCATACGACCCATAATTAATTATAGTTCGCTCTTTACCCCTGTTATAACTATTGTCCTGGAAATGACACAACGAAAATCAGTTTGGACCACCCTTGGTTAACTTCATGGAAGGAAAGGGGGAAGGAAAGGTGGAGGGGAAAGGAGGAGGGGAAAGGGGAGGTGAAAGGGGGAGAGGAAAGGGGGAGAGGAAAGGGGAGTGGAAAGGGGGAGAGGAAAGGGGGAGGGGAAAGGGGAGGGGAAAGGGGAGTGGAAAGGGGAGAGGAAAGGGGAGTGGAAAGGTGGAGAGGAAAGGGGGAGGGGAAAGGGGAGGGGAAAGGGCGAGAGGAAAGGGGAGTGGAAAGGGGGAGAGGAAAGGGGAGTGGAAAGGGGAGAGGAAAGGGGAGTGGAAAGGTGGAGAGGAAAGGGGGAGGGGAAAGGGGAGGGGAAAGGGGAGAGGAAAGGGGAGTGGAAAGGTGGAGGGGAAAGGGGGAGAGGAAAGGGGAGAGGAAAGGGGAGTGGAAAGGGGAGAGGAAAGGGGAGGGGAAAGGAGGAGGGGAAAGGGGAGGGGAAAGAGGGAGGAGAAAGGGGAGGGGAAAGAGGGAGAGGAAAGAGGAGGGGAAAGGGGAGGGGAAAGAGGGAGGAGAAAGGGGGAAGAAACTAGCCCAAGGCTCATAAAACAGTCATTCTCCTGCTCTGAAAGGCCGGGGCCGTCTTCTGCTTGAGTTGCTAGGTGTTATCTAAGAAGACAGGTGTATTGTCTGACAGAGCTAGAAGCTCTGTAATCGTCATGGGTACAAAGCACAACGTTCTCACTAAGTAGGACTAATTGGCTTAAGTTTTAAGTAACGTTGCCGTGTTAGGATGGCACACCTTTCTTCAATCTCAGGCAAATAACTAGTCCTATAGCCTTAAGGTATATTCACTCTCCCTCTCCCAACATAGCTAATGAACCCCTCGGTCTCTTAATCAAATAAGATAACGTTTTTTCTCCACGTAATAACCTATTAATTTAATTGGTCATAAAAGAATATAACACATCACTTACATTTAATTGACCTAGAAAGGAAAGTAACAATATTTAAATTAGACAAGCTACCTTGGAGGATTGTATAGGTGTGTCCCAAATGGCACCTTGCTCCCTACATAGTGCACTACCTTTAACCAGAGCCCTATGGGCCCTATGTCCCTACTCAAAAGTAGTGCACACTATATAAGGAATAGGGTTCCATTTGGGACATATTCCCTATGATGAAGTCATAAAGCGGTGGTTCTCGGCTGTGCAGACTACATATTTCTGTCACCCTCCTCTTCCTCTCTTCCTGTCACCCTTCTCGCCCTCCTCTCCTCCTTCTCTCCCTCCTCTCCTCCTTCTCCCCTCCCATCCTCTCCTCCTCCTCCACTCTCCTCCTCTCCTCATTCTTCCCTTCTCAGGTCCTGTGCTCCTCCTTCTCCCCTCCCCTCCTTATCCCCTCCCCTCCTCACCCTCCTCCTTCTCTCCTCCCCTCCTTATCCCCTCCTCACCCTCCTCACCCTCCTCCTTCTCCCCTCCCCTCCTTATCCCCTCCCCTCCTCACCCTCCTCCTTCTCCCCTCCCCATCCCCTCCTCACCCTCCTCCTTCTCCCCTCCTCTCCTCCACACCCTCCTTTCCTCCTTCTCCCCCTCTTCTCCTCCTTCTCCACCTCCTCTCCTCCTTCTCCCCCCACTCTCCTCCATTTGTCCCTCCCTCCTTCTCTCCATCTACTCCTCTCTCTCTTTGCTCAGCCCGTCTCATTGAAGGTTCCTCTGGTGGCCCAATTATGGTGTGTGTGTGTGTGTATGTGTGCGTATGCTCAAATTGAGGCTGTTTACAGCAATGTCTTCTGGGAAAGCTAGCAGCTGGTGGAAAAAGAGTCCGCATGGACCGTAGCAAGCCACCCCTCATGTTTACACACACACACACACCACACACACACACACACACACACACACACACACACACACACACACACACACACAACACACACACACACACACACACACACACACACACACACACACACCCTGTAACATACTGTACCTACCAAACCAACCCTTTACCCTGTAACATACAGATACTGTACCAGCCAAACCGACCCTTTACCCCTGTAACATACTGTACCAACCAAACCAACCCTTTACCCTGTAACTTACTGTACCAACCAAACCAACCCTTTACCCTGTAACATACAGATACTGTACCAACCAAACCAACCCTTTACCCTGTAACATACTGTGCCAACCAAACCAACCCTTTAACATAAAGATACTGTGCCAACCAGCCAAGCCAACCCTTTACCCTGTAACATAAAGATACTGTGCCAACCAACCAAACCAACCCTTTACCCTGTAACATACTGTACCAACCAAACCAACCCTTTACCCTGTAACATACTGTGCCAACCAAACCAACCCTTTAACATATATACTGTGCCAACCAGACAAACCAACCCTTTACCCTGTAACTTAAAGATACTGTGCCAACCAACCAAACCAACCCTTTACCCTGTAACATACAGATACTGTACCAACCAAACCAACCCTTTACCCTGTAACATACAGATACTGTACCAACCAAACCAACCCTTTACCCCTGTAACATACTGTACCAGCCAAACCAACCCTTTACACTGTAACATACTGTACCAACCAAACCAACCCTTTACCCTGTAACATACAGATACTGTACCAGCCAAACCAACCCTTTACCCCTGTAACATACTGTACCAACCAAACCAACCCTTTACCCTGTAACATACTGTACCAACCAAATCAACCCTTTACCATGTAACATACATACACTGTACCAACCAAACCAACCCTTTACCCCTGTAACATAAAGATACTGTACCAGCCAAACCAACCCTTTACCCTGTAACATACATACACTGTACCAACCAAACCAACCCTTTACCCCTGTAACATAATGATACTGTACCAGCCAAACCAACCCTTTACCCCTGTAACATACAGATACTGTACCAGCCAAACCAACCCTTTACCCTGTAACATACTGTACCAGCCAAACCAACCCTATACCCTGTAACATAAAGATACTGTAACAACAAAAAACAACCCTTTACCCTGTAACATACAGATACTGTACCAACCAAACCAACCCTTTACCCTGTAACATACAGATACTGTACCAACCAAACCAACCCTTTACCCTGTAACATACTGTGCCAACCAAATCAACCCTTTACCCTGTAACATAAAGATACTGTACCAACCAAACCAACCCTTTACCCCTGTAACAAAAAGATACTGTACCAGCCAAACCAACCCTTTACCCCTGTAACATACAGATACTGTACCAGCCAAACCAACCCTTTACCCTGTTACATACTGTACCAACCCAACCAACCCTTTACCCTGTAACATACTGTACCAACCAAACCAACCCTTTACCCTGTAACATACAGATACTGTACCAGCCAAACCAACCCTTTACCCTGTAACATACTGTACCAACCCAAACCAACCCTTTACCCTGTAACATACTGTACCAACCAAACCAACCCTTTACCCTGTAACATACAGATATTGTACCAACCAAACCAACCCTTTACCCTGTAACATACATACACTGTACCAACCAAACCAACCCTTTACCCCTGTAACATAAAGATACTGTACCAGCCAAACCAACCCTTTACCCCTGTAACATACAGATACTGTACCAACCAAACCAACCCTTTACCCTGTAACATACTGTACCAACCAAACCAACCCTTTACCCTGTAACATACAGATACTGTACCAACCAAACCAACCCTTTACCCTGTAACATACTGTACCAACCAAACCAACCCTTTACCCCTGTAACATACAGATACTGTACCAACCAAACCAACCCTTTACCCTGTAACATACTGTGCCAACCAAACCAACCCTTTACCCCTGTAACATAAAGATACTGTACCAGCCAAACCAACCCTTTACCCCTGTAACATAAAGATACTGTACCAGCCAAACCAACCCTTTACGCCTGTAACATACAGATACTGTACCAACCAAACCAACCCTTTACCCTGTAACATACTGTACCAACCCAACCAACCCTTTACCCTGTAACATACTGTGCCAACCAAACCAACCCTTTACCCTGTAACATACAGATACAACACTATCTTTGTTTAGCTTGCGGCCAATGATGCCAAGGGAGAAGGAGACAGGGGAACATGCTCACCGTGGCTCCTCCCCACCGGCGTTCATTCTACTCAGGGTCACCGGTCTTTATTTCAGTCAGCTGTAGAAGTCAGTTGCATTGGTCACAGTGCTCATGATGGCATATTCCATTTGGATCCAGTCAATTAGGCCGGGCTAAGCTGCATATCCTGCTGAGAACCTCCATCCTCCATCCTCCACTCTGCTGCATGCGTTTCTGTCCCAAATGGCACCCTATTCCCTATATAGTGCACTATTTTTGACCATGGTTCATTAGTAGTGCCCTATACAGGGGAAAGGGTGCATTTTGGGACACATGATGTATCTCCCTCCCTATTTGCCTCCATCTCCTGTCATACGTTCTCGATCACTCTCCTCTCCTCTCCTCTCCTCTCCTCTCCTCTCCTCTCCTCTCCTCTCCTCTCCTCTCCTCTCCTCTCCTCTCCTCTCCTCTCCTCTCCTCTCCTCTCCTCTCCTCTCCTCTCCTCTCCTCTCCTCTCCTCTCCTCCTACCTCATCTCCTCTCTCCTCTCCTCGTCTCCTCTCCTTCCGCTCTCGCTGTCTCCCTGTGCCAGGCGTAATCCTATTACCATAGACACACGTGCACACACACGGACATGCACACACTATGTGAACACACACACACACGCACACACACACTGAAACAACGCTGGGTGTGCATATCCACTCTGTACCTATAATGACCTGTATATCCACACACACACACACACACACACACACACACACACACACACACACACACACACACACACACACACACACACACACACACACACACACACACACACACACACACACACACACACACACACACACACACACACACACTGAAACAAAGCTGGGTGTGTATATCCACTCTGTCTGACCAATAGGAACTAGATCCCCAGCATACTGTTTACTCCAGGTTCTGTGGGTGTCTATCTCTGTCTGACCAATAGGAACCAGATCCCTAGCATATTGTTTACTCCAGGTTCTGTGGGTGTCTATCTCTGTCTGACCAATAGGAACTAGATCTCCAGCATACTGTTTACTCCAGGTTCTGTGGGTGTCTATCTCTGTCTGACCAATAGGAACTAGATCCCCAGCATACTGTTTACTCCAGGTTCTGTGGGTGTCTATCTCTGTCTGACCAATAGGAACTAGATCCCCAGCATACTGTTTACTCCAGGTTCTGTGGGTGTCTATATCTGTATGACCCAGAGGCAGCAGAGGGAGAGTAACAGGGACTTACTAACAGCGTAGTCTGGCTGGTTGGGTTAGTTTATTCATGTTCCTCTTACAGTCAGCCAGATTCATGACACTTTGGAGACTTTCTCTCTCTTTCCTCACACCGCTGCCGACTGCTTACATTTTGCCAATCAGTATGTTGCTATGGTAACGGCCCACGTGCCTCCTCCCTCTCCTTCCTCTCCCCCTCGTTTTTCCACCCCCCTCAACCAGTACCTCATCTCACCTCCCCCTCAACCAGCACCCCAACCACATCTCAGCTCCCCCTCAACCAGCACCCCAACCTCATCTCATCTCCCCTCAACCAGCACCCCAACCTCATCTCCCCCTCAACCAGCACACCAACCTCATCTCATCTTCCTCCTCAACCAGCACCCCAACCTCATCTCATCTCCTCCTCAACCAGCACCCCAACCTCATCTCATGTCCTCCTCAACCAGCACCCCAACCTCATCTCCCCCTCAACCAGCACCCCAACCTCATCTCATCTCCTCCTCAACCAGCACCCCAACCTCATCTCCTCCTCAACCAGCACCCCAACCTCATCTCCTCCTCAACCAGCACCCCAACCTCATCTCATCTCCATCTCCCCCCTCAACCAGCACCCCAACCTCATCTCCCCTCAACCAGCACCCCAACCTCATCACATGTCCTCCTCAACCAGCATCCCAACCTCATCTCATGTCCTCCTCAACCAGCATCCCAACCTCATCTCATGTCCTCCTCAACCAGCACCCCAACCTCATCTCCCCTCAACCAGCACCCCAACCTCATCTCCCCCTCAACCAGCACCCAAACCTCATCTCATCTCCCCCTCAACCAGCACCCCAACCTCATCTCCCCCTCAACCAGCATCCCAACCTCATCTCCCCTCAACCAGCACCCCAACCTCATCTCATCTCCCCCTCAACCAGCACCCCAACCTCATCTCCCCCTCAACCAGCACCCCAACCTCATCACATGTCCTCCTCAACCAGCACCCTAACCTCATCTCATATCCTCCTCAACCAGCATCCCAACCTCATCTCATGTCCTCCTCAACCAGCACCCCAACCTCATCTCCCCTCAACCAGCACCCCAACCTCATCTCATGTCCTCCTCAACCAGCACCCTAACCTCATCTCATATCCTCCTCAACCAGCACCCTAACCTCATCTCATATCCTCCTCAACCAGCATCCCAACCTCATCTCCCCTCAACCAGCACCCCAACCTCATCTCATCTCCTCCTCAACCAGCACCCTAACCTCATGTCTCCCCTGTCTCTTGTTCTCTAA
>NC_088235.1:13163950-13173950 GCF_036934945.1 Oncorhynchus masou masou
TTTAATAGTTTTACATCATGAAATCGTTCCTGGCATAAATTAGGGACTCAACATGTCAGAGTTATTGTATTAATGCTGAGCTTCAACTCAACTCAATTTAATTCAAGAACGTTTATTTAGGATGACTGTCTAAAAGCTTGTTTTAGTATGTGGTCAGTCACTCCTTATTGACACCGCGATGGGTTTGGTTGTTTGTTTTAGGGGGGGGGGGCGGGGGGGTCCAGTATTTACCGGCCGAGGAAGCTCCAGGAAAGGGAGAGGGACCGGGTGCATGGCTTGTGGAGGCCTTTCGCCTGCGAGACTTGAATACAGTAACTATGGGAGACTTGCCTGCACGGTTCGACTGGTCGATCATGGGCTGAACTATTCTCCTTCTGGCATTGATGAACCTGTAGGACACAAGGAGAGAGAGAGAGGGGGAGAGGGGAGGGAAGGAGAGAGGGAGAAGGAGAGGAGAGGGAAGGAGAGAGAGAGGGGGGAAAGGGGAGGGAAGGAGAGAGGGAGAAGGAGAGGGGAAGGAGGGAGGAGAAGGAGAGAAAGAGAAACATGGTTATAATATTTTGTAAAAAGTTACACAATTAGGCAGGTCTCGATCATCACAAAGAAAAATAGCAACAATCTACATTTAAAAGATTGATATACAGCTACAAAAAAATACACTGTCAAAACCAGCCTCTCCTCAGATTATATCAGCCTCTCCTCAGATTATAACAACCTCTCCTCAGATTATATCAACCTCTCCTCAGATTATACCAGCTTCTCCTCAGATTATATCACAGATTATATCAGAAACACTGAAGCCCTTAGATTATATCAGAGATTATATCAGGATTATATCAACCTCTCCTCAGATTATATCAGCCTCTCCTCAGATTATATCAGCCTCTCCTCAGATTATATCAGCCTCTCCTCAGATTATATCAGCCCTTATGATTATATCAGAGATTATATCAGGATTATATCACAGATTATATCAGCCTGATTATATCAGCCTCTCCTCAGATTATATCAGAACATGTTATATGCATTTATATCTCTCCTGATGCTGAGATCAACTTGCGAGTTGGGAGTCTAATATTGAGATCAACTCACGAGTTGTGAGTCTAATGCTGAGATCAACTCACGAGATGGGAGTCTAATGGTGAGATCAATTCACGAGTTGGGAGTCTAATGCTGAGATCAACTCACGAGTTGGGAGTCTAATGCTGAGATCAACTCACGAGTTGGGAGTCTAATGCTGAGATCAACTCACGAGATGGGAGTCTAATGTTGAGATCAACTCACGAGTTGTGAGTCTAATGCTGAGATCAACTCACGAGATGGGAGTCTAATGTTGAGATCAATTCACGAGATGGGAGTCTAATGTTGAGATCAACTCACGAGTTGTGAGTCTAATGCTGAGATCAACTCACGAGATGGGAGTCTAATGTTGAGATCAATTCACGAGTTGGGAGTCTAATGCTGAGATCAACTCACGAGTTGTGAGTCTAATGCTGAGATCAACTCACGAGATGGGAGTCTAATGGTGAGATCAATTCACGAGTTGGGAGTCTAATGCTGAGATCAACTCACGAGTTGGGAGTCTAATGTTGAGATCAACCGTAACAGTACAGTCTAATGCTAACCAACTGACAGTAATAACCCTGAGAGTACACCTTTGAACACAGTTGGCAAAGAATCAGAAAAATGCCACCTTGTCATTGGATAGTAACCCTGTACAGTACACACCACTAACCCTGACTAACCCTGAACACCTAACCCTGACAGTACACACTAACCCTGACAGTACACCCTAACCCTGACAGTACACCCTAACCCTGACAGTACATCCTAACCCTGACAGTACACCCTAACCCTGACAGTACATCCTAACCCTGACAGTACACGCTAACCCTGACAGTACACGCTAACCCTGACAGTACATCCTAACCCTGACAGTACACCCTAACCCTGACAGTACATCCTAATCCTAACCCTGACAGTACACCCTAACCCTGACAGTACACCCTAACCCTGACAGTACACCCTAACCCTGACAGTACATCCTAACCCTGACAGTACATCCTAACCCTGACAGTACACCCTAACCCTGACAGTACATCCTAACCCTGACAGTACATCCCAACTCTAACCCTGACAGTACATCCTAACCCTGACAGTACACCCTAACCCTGACAGTACATCCTAACCCTGACAGTACATCCTAACCCTGACAGTACACCCTAACCCTGACAGTACATCCTAACCCTGACAGTACACCCTAACCCTGACAGTACATCCTAACCCTGACAGTACAGCCTAACCCTGACAGTACATCCTAACCCTGACAGTACACCTAACCCTGACAGTACATACTAACCCTGACAGTACACCTAACCCTGACAGTACATCCTAACCCTGACAGTACATCCTAACCCTGACAGTACACCCTAACCCTGACAGTACATCCTAACCCTGACAGTACATCCTAACCCTGACAGTACATCCTAACCCTGACAGTACACCTAACCCTGACAGTACACCCTAACCCTGACAGTACACGCTAACCCTGACAGTACATCCTAACCCTGACAGTACATCCTAACACTGACAGTACATCCTAACCCTGACAGTACATCCTAACCCTGACAGTACACGCTAACCCTGACAGTACATCCTAACCCTGACAGTACATCCTAACCCTGACAGTACATCCTAACCCTAACCCTGACAGTACATCCTAACCCTGACAGTACACGCTAACCCTGACAGTACATCCTAACCCTGACAGTACACGCTAACCCTGACAGTACATCCTAACCCTGACAGTACACCCTAACCCTGACAGTACATCCTAACCCTGACAGTACATCCTAACCCTAACCCTGACAGTACATCCTAACCCTGACAGTACATCCTAACCCTGACAGTACATCCTAACCCTGACAGTACACCCTAACCCTGACAGTACATCCTAACCCTGACAGTACATCCTAACCCTGACAGTACACCCTAACCCTGACAGTACATCCTAACCCTGACAGTACATCCTAACCCTGACAGTACACCCTAACCCTGACAGTACATCCTAACCCTGACAGTACACGCTAACCCTGACAGTACATCCTAACCCTGACAGTACACCATCCTAACCCTGACAGTACATCCTAACCCTGACAGTACATCCTAACCCTGACAGTACACCCTAACCCTGACAGTACATCCTAACCCTGACAGTACACCCTAACCCTGACAGTACACCCTAACCCTGACAGTACACCTAACCCTGACAGTACATCCTAACCCTGACAGTACATCCTAACCCTGACAGTACATCCTAACCCTGACAGTACATCCTAACCCTGACAGTACACCCTAACCCTGACAGTACACCCTAACCCTGACAGTACACCCTAACCCTAACCCTGACAGTACACCTAACCCTGACAGTACATCCTGGGTGGGGGATAGACAGTGACTACCCTGACAGTGGTAACCCTGACAGTACATCCTAACCCTGACAGACATTAACCCTACAGAGTGGTAAGATGACTACAGTACATGGTAACCCTGACAGTACACCTAACCCTAACCCTGACAGTACAGATGACAGTACAGAGTGGTAGAGGTGACTACAGAGTGGTAGAGATGACTACAGAGTGGTAACCCTGACTACAGAGTGGTAGATATGACTACAGTACATGGTAACCCTGACAGTGACCTAACAGACAGTACATAACCCTGACTACAGAGTACATCCTAACCCTGAGGTGACTAACCCTGAGAGTACATAGAGATTAACTACAGAGTGGTAGAGATGACTACAGAACCCTGGTAGAGGTGATCCCTAACTACAGAGTGGTAGAGATGACTGACAGAGTGGTAGACCCTGACTACAGAACCCTGACAGTAGAGATGACTACAGAGTGGTAGACAGTGACAACCCTGACAGTAGATATGACCCTGACAGAGTGGTAACCCTGGTGACTACAGAGTGGTAAGGTGACTACAGAGTGGTACAGGTGACCCTACAGAGTGGTAGAGATTACTACAGAGTGGTACAGATGACTACAGAGTGGTACAGGTGACCCTACAGAGTGGTAGAGATGACTACAGAACCCTGGTAGAGGTGACTACAGAGTGGTAGATATGACTACCCTGAGTGGTAGACAGTACACTAACAGACAGGTACAGGTGACCCTGACAGAGTGGTAGAGGTGACCCTACAGAGTGGTAGAGGTGACTACATAACCCTGGTACAGGTGACTACAGAGTGGTAGAGGTGACTAACAGAGTACATAGAGGTGACTACCCTGACAGTACATAAGGTGACTACAGAGTGGTAGAGATGACTACAGAGTGGTAGAGGTGACTACAGAGTGGTTGACCCTGACAGTACACCCTAACCCTGACAGTGACACATCCCAACCCTAACCCTGACAGTACAGAGTGGTAGAGGTGACCCTACAGAGTGGTAGAGGTGACAGTACAGAGTGGTAGAGGTGACCCTGACAGTACATGGTAACCCTGACAGTACAGAGTGGTAGAGGTGACAGTACATCCTAAGTGGTAGAGGTGACTACAGAGTGGTAGAGATGACTACAGAGTGGTAGAGATGACTACAGAGTGGTAGAGGTGACCCTACAGAGTGGTAACCCTGACTACAGAGTGGTAGAGATGACTACAGAGTGGTAGACAGTGACTACAGAGTGATAGAGGTGACTACAGAGTGGTACAGGTGACCCTACAGAGTGATAGAGGTGACTACAGAGTAGTAGAACCCCCTGACTACAGAGTGGTAGAGGTGACCCTACAGAGTGATAGAGGTGACTACAGAGTGATAGAGGTGACTACAGAGTGGTAGAGGTGACTACAGAGTGGTAGAGGTGACCCTACAGAGTGGTAGAGGTGACTACAGAGTGGTAGAGGTGACTACAGAGTGATAGAGGTGACTACAGAGTGATAGAGGCTACACCTAACCTGACAGAGTGGTAGAGGTGACTACAGAGTGGTAGAGATGACTACAGAGTGGTAGAGGTGACTACAGAGTGATAGAGATGACTACAGAGTGATAGAGGTGACTAACAGAGTGGTAGAGGTGACTACAGAGTGGTAGAGGTGACTACAGAGTGATAGAGGTGACTACAGAGTGGTAGAGGTGACTACAGAGTGGTAGAGGTGACTACAGAGTGATAGAGGTGACTACAGAGTGGTAGAGGTGACTACAGAGTGGTAGAGATGACTATAGAGTGGTAGAGGTGACTACAGAGTGATAGAGGTGACTACAGAGTGGTAGAGGTGACTACAGAGTGGTAGAGATGACTACAGAGTGGTAGAGGTGACTACAGAGTGGTAGAGGTGACTACAGAGTGGTAGAGGTGACTACAGAGTGGTAGAGATGACTACAGAGTGGTAGAGATGACTACAGAGTGGTAGAGATGACTACAGAGTGGTAGAAGTGACTACAGAGTGGTCGAGGTGAGGATGACAGTACATACAGAGTGGTAGAGGTGACTACATAGTGGTAGAGATGACTACAGAGTGGTAGAGATGACTACAGAGTGGTAGAGATGACTACAGAGTGGTAGAGGTGACTACAGAGTGGTAGAGATGACTACAGAGTGGTAGAGATGACTACAGAGTGGTAGAGATGACTACAGAGTGGTAGAGATGACTACAGAGTGGTAGAGGTGACTACAGAGTGGTAGAGGTGACTACAGAGTGGTATAGATGACTACAGAGTGGTAGAGGTGACTACAGAGTGGTAGAGATGACTACAGAGTGGTAGAGGTGACTACAGAGTGGTAGAGATGACTACAGAGTGGTAGAGGTGGGGGATAGAGGTGACTACAGAGTGGTAGAGGTGACTACAGAGTGGTAGAGATGACTACAGAGTGGTAGAGGTGACTACAGAGTGGTAGAGATGACTACAGAGTGGTAGAGATGACTACAGAGTGGTAGATGACTACAGAGTGGTAGAGGTGGGGGATAGAGGTGACTACAGAGTGGTAGAGGTGACTACAGAGTGATAGAGGTGACTACAGAGTGGTAGAGGTGACTACAGAGTGGTAGAGATGACTACAGAGTGGTAGAGGTGACTACAGAGTGATAGAGGTGACTACAGAGTGGTAGAGGTGACTACAGAGTGGTAGAGATGACTACAGAGTGGTAGAGGTGACTACAGAGTGGTAGAGGTGACTACAGAGTGGTAGAGGTGACTACAGAGTGGTAGAGATGACTACAGAGTGGTAGAGATGACTACAGAGTGGTAGAGATGACTACAGAGTGGTAGAAGTGACTACAGAGTGGTCGAGGTGACTACAGAGTGGTAGAGGTGACTACATAGTGGTAGAGATGACTACAGAGTGGTAGAGATGACTACAGAGTGGTAGAGATGACTACAGAGTGGTAGAGGTGACTACAGAGTGGTAGAGATGACTACAGAGTGGTAGAGATGACTACAGAGTGGTAGAGATGACTACAGAGTGGTAGAGTGACTACAGAGTGGTAGAGGTGACTACAGAGTGGTAGAGGTGACTACAGAGTGGTATAGATGACTACAGAGTGGTAGAGGTGACTACAGAGTGGTAGAGATGACTACAGAGTGGTAGAGGTGACTACAGAGTGGTAGAGGTGACTACAGAGTGGTAGAGGTGGGGGATAGAGGTGACTACAGAGTGGTAGAGGTGACTACAGAGTGGTAGAGGTGACTACAGAGTGGTAGAGGTGACTACAGAGTGGTAGAGATGACTACAGAGTGGTAGAGATGACTACAGAGTGGTAGAGGTGACTACAGAGTGGTAGAGGTGGGGGATAGAGGTGACTACAGAGTGGTAGAGATGACTACAGAGTGGTAGAGATGACTACAGAGTGGTAGAGGTGACTACAGAGTGGTAGAGATGACTACAGAGTGGTAGAGATGACTACAGAGTGGTAGATGACTACAGAGTGGTAGAGGTGGGGGATAGAGGTGACTACAGAGTGGTAGAGATGACTACAGAGTGGTAGAGGTGACTACAGAGTGGTAGAGATGACTACAGAGTGGTAGAGATGACTACAGAGTGGTAGAGGTGACTACAGAGTGGTAGAGATGACTACAGAGTGGTAGAGGTGACTACAGAGTGGTAGAGGTGGGGGATAGAGGTGACTACAGAGTGGTAGAGGTGACTACAGAGTGGTAGAGGTGACTACAGAGTGGTAGAGGTGGGGGATAGAGGTGACTACAGAGTGGTAGAGGTGACTACAGAGTGGTAGAGGTGACTACAGAGTGGTAGAGATGACTACAGAGTGGTAGAGGTGACTACAGAGTGGTAGAGGTGACTACAGAGTGGTAGAGATGACTACAGAGTGGTAGAGGTGACTACAGAGTGATAGAGGTGACTACAGAGTGGTAGAGGTGACTACAGAGTGGTAGAGGTGACTACAGAGTGGTAGAGGTGACTACAGAGTGGTAGAGGTGGGGGATAGAGGTGACTACAGAGTGGTAGAGGTGACTACAGAGTGGTAGAGTGGGGGATAGAGATGACTACAGAGTGGTAGAGGTGACTACAGAGTGGTAGAGATGACTACAGAGTGGTAGAGGTGACTACAGAGTGATAGAGGTGACTACAGAGTGGTAGAGGTGACTACAGAGTGGTAGAGGTGACTACAGAGTGGTAGAGGTGACTACAGAGTGATAGAGGTGACTACAGAGTGGTAGAGGTGACTACAGAGTGATAGAGGTGACTACAGAGTGGTAGAGGTGACTACAGAGTGGTAGAGGTGACTACAGAGTGATAGAGGTGACTACAGAGTGATAGAGGTGACTACAGAGTGATAGAGGTGACTACAGAGTGGTAGAGGTGACTACAGAGTGGTAGAGGTGACTACAGAGTGATAGAGGTGACTACAGAGTGGTAGAGGTGACTACAGAGTGGTAGAGATGACTATAGAGTGGTAGAGAGTGGTAGAGAGTGATAGAGGTGACTACAGAGTGGTAGAGGTGACTACAGAGTGGTAGAGATGACTACAGAGTGGTAGAGGTGACTACAGAGTGGTAGAGGTGACTACAGAGTGGTAGAGGTGACTACAGAGTGGTAGAGATGACTACAGAGTGGTAGAGATGACTACAGAGTGGTAGAGATGACTACAGAGTGGTAGAAGTGACTACAGAGTGGTCGAGGTGACTACAGAGTGGTAGAGATGACTACAGAGTGGTAGAGGTGACTACAGAGTGGTAGAGGTGACTACAGAGTGGTATAGATGACTACAGAGTGGTAGAGGTGACTACAGAGTGGTAGAGATGACTACAGAGTGGTAGAGGTGACTACAGAGTGGTAGAGATGACTACAGAGTGGTATAGATGACTACAGAGTGGTAGAGGTGACTACAGAGTGGTAGAGATGACTACAGAGTGGTAGAGGTGACTACAGAGTGGTAGAGATGACTACAGAGTGGTAGAGGTGGGGGATAGAGATGACTACAGAGTGGTAGAGGTGACTCCAGAGTGGTAGAGATGACTACAGAGTGGTAGAGGTGACTACAGCGTGGTAGAGATGACTACAGAGTGGTAGAGATGACTACAGAGTGGTAGAGGTGACTCCAGAGTGGTAGAGATGACTACAGAGTGGTAGAGGTGACTACAGCGTGGTAGAGATGACTACAGAGTGGTAGAGATGACTACAGAGTGGTAGAGATGACTACAGAGTGGTAGAGGTGACTACAGAGTGGCAGAGATGACTACAGAGTGGTAGAGATGACTACAGACTACAGAGTGGTAGATGACTACAGAGTGGTAGAGGTGATACAGAGTGGTAGAGAGTGGTAGAGATGACTACAGAGTGGTAGAGGTGACTACAGAGTGGTAGAGATGACTACAGAGTGGTAGAGATGACTACAGAGTGGTAGAGGTGACTACAGAGTGGTAGAGATGACTACAGAGTGGTAGATGACTACAGAGTGGTAGAGGTGGGGGATAGAGGTGACTACAGAGTGGTAGAGGTGACTACAGAGTGGTAGAGATGACTACAGAGTGGTAGAGGTGGGGGATAGAGGTGACTACAGAGTGGTAGAGGTGACTACAGAGTGGTAGAGGTGACTACAGAGTGGTAGAGATGACTACAGAGTGGTAGAGGTGACTACAGAGTGGTAGAGGTGACTACAGAGTGGTAGAGATGACTACAGAGTGGTAGAGATGACTACAGAGTGGTAGAGATGACTACAGAGTGGTAGAGGTGACTACAGAGTGGTAGAGGTGACTACAGAGTGGTAGAGATGACTACAGAGTGGTAGAGATGACTACAGAGTGGTAGAGATGACTACAGAGTGGTAGAGGTGACTACAGAGTGGTAGAGGTGACTACAGAGTGGTAGAGATGACTACAGAGTGGTAGAGATGACTACAGAGTGGTAGAGATGACTACAGAGTGGTAGAGGTGACTACAGAGTGGTAGAGGTGACTACAGAGTGGTAGAGATGACTACAGAGTGGTAGAGGTGACTACAGAGTGGTAGAGATGACTACAGAGTGGTAGAGGTGACTACAGAGTGGTAGAGATGACTACAGAGTGGTAGAGGTGGGGGATAGAGGTGACTACAGAGTGGTAGAGGTGACTACAGAGTGGTAGAGATGACTACAGAGTGGTAGAGGTGACTACAGAGTGGTAGAGATGACTACAGAGTGGTAGAGATGACTACAGAGTGGTAGAGATGACTACAGAGTGGTAGAGGTGACTACAGAGTGGTAGAGATGACTACAGAGTGGTAGAGATGACTACAGAGTGGTAGATGACTACAGAGTGGTAGAGGTGGGGGATAGAGGTGACTACAGAGTGGTAGAGATGACTACAGAGTGGTAGAGATGACTACAGAGTGGTAGAGATGACTACAGAGTGGTAGAGGTGACTACAGAGTGATAGAGATGACTACAGAGTGGTAGAGATGACTACAGAGTGGTAGATGACTACAGAGTGGTAGAGGTGGGGGATAGAGGTGACTACAGAGTGGTAGAGGTGACTACAGAGTGGTAGAGATGACTACAGAGTG
>NC_088235.1:13178950-13188950 GCF_036934945.1 Oncorhynchus masou masou
CTCCATCTCCATCTGATCCACACTCTCTCCATCTCTCCATCTCCTCCATCTGATCCACACTCTCTCCATCTCTCCATCTGATCCACACTCTCTCCATCTCTCATCTGATCCACACTCTCTCCATCTCTCATCTGATCCACACTCTCTCCATCTTTCTCCATCTGATCCACACTCTCTCCATCTCTCCATCTGATCCACACTCTCTCCATCTTTCTCCATCTGATCCACACTCTCTCCATCTCTCCATCTGATCCACACTCTCTCCATCTCTCCATCTGATCCACACTCTCTCCATCTCTCTCCATCTGATCCACACTCTCTCCATCTCTCTCCATCTGATCCACACTCTCTCCATCTTTCTCCATCTGATCCACACTCTCTCCATCTCTCCATCTGATCCACACTCTCTCCATCTCTCTCTCATCTGATCCAGACTCTCTCCATCTCTCTCTCATCTGATCCACACTCTCTCCATCTTTCTCCATCTGATCCACACTCTCTCCATCTTTCTCCATCTGATCCACACTCTCTCCATCTCTCTCCATCTGATCCACACTCTCTCCATCTCTCCATCTCATCTGATCCACACTCTCTCCATCTCTCTCCATCTGATCCACACTCTCTCCATCTTTCTCATCTTTCTCCATCTGATCCACACTCTCTCCATCTTTCTCCATCTGATCCACACTCTCTCCATCTCTCTCTAATCTGATCCACACTCTCTCCATCTTTCTCCATCTGATCCACACTCTCTCCATCTCTCTCTCATCTGATCCACACTCTCTCCATCTTTCTCCATCTGATCCACACTCTCTCCATCTCTCTCCATCTGATCCACACTCTCTCCATCTCTCCATCTCTCCATCTGATCCACACTCTCTCCATCTCTCTCTCATCTGATCCACACTCTCTCCATCTTTCTCCATCTGATCCACACTCTCTCCATCTCTCTCCATCTGATCCACACTCCTCCATCTCCATCTCCATCTGATCCACACTCTCTCCATCTCTCCATCTGATCCACACTCTCTCCATCTCTCCATCTGATCCACACTCTCTCCATCTCTCCATCTCTCCATCTGATCCACACTCTCTCCATCTCTCCATCTCTCCATCTGAGCCACACTGTCTCCATCTCTCTCCATCTCTCTCCATCTCTAAAGCCTAGCAGCGCTGAATTACACTAATACACCTAGGACACACAAACATGCAGCACTCCCCCACACAAAACACACACACACTGAGAGGTTCTTGCTGCCAAGGGAATGCCTGACAGTTTGAAAGACGTTTTGTTTTGGACACTACAGTGAAAATGGTTAACTATGTTAAAGCAAGGCCCCTGAACTCTCTGTATTTTCTGCATTATGCAATGATATGAGCAGCACCATGTAACATTTTACAACATACAGAAGTGGGCTGGTTCTCAAGGGACAAACTATTGACAGGTTTTTTTTATTGACAGACAGCTTAAAGTTTTCTTTACTGACCATAATTTCCACTTGTCTGACCGCCTGCATGATGACGAGTTTCTCACACAACTGGCCGATCTGGGTGATGTTTGTTCTGAGCCGAAGGATCTACATCTAGGATTACAGGGACTCTCCATCTCTACATTCAATGTGTGGGACAGAATTGAGGCTATGATTAAGAAGTTGGAGCTCTTTCCTCTCTGCATTAATAACATACAGGTCTTTCCGTCATTGTAGGATTTTTTTGTGTGCAAATGAACTCAAGCACCTGAGTGAGTTGGGTGCGCAATTATCTACTTTCCCAAATGGACGACACAAACAACTGGATTCATTATATAACTTTCCATGCCCTGCCTCCAGTCCACTTACCGATATCTGAACAAGAGAGACTCATTGAAATTGCAACAAACGGTTCTGTGAAAAATGAATTTAATCAGAATCCACTGCCAGATTTCTGGATTGGGCTGCGCTCAGAGTATCCTGCCTTGGCAAATTGTGCTGTTAAAGTTAAGACACTGATGCCCCTTGTAACCACGTATCCACGTGAGAGTGGATTCTCGGCCCTCACTAGCATTAAAAGTAAATACAGGCCCAGACTGTGTGGAAATGATTTAAGACTGAGACTCTCTCCAATACAACCCAACATCGCAGAGTTATGTGCTTCCTTTCAAGCTCACCCTTCTCATTAACCTTTGGTGAGTTATTCACCATTTTCAACAAACAAATGCGGTTTTATATAAGTAAGATGGTTAAATAAAGAGCAAAATTATTGATCATTATTATATTATTATTTGTGCCCTGGTCCTATAAGAGCTCTTTGTCACTTCCCACGAGCCAGGTTGTGACAAAAACTCACACTCATTCTTATGTTTAATACATGTATCGTATAGTGTGTGTGTGGCAGGCTTACAATGATGGCAAAAAACAACATTTGAGACGCTGACCCTGGTGCCAGAGGGGGTATGCAGCTGGAGGTTGAATGTTTGAAGGGGTACGGGAATATAAACAGTTTAGGAACCTCATTTAAATCATCCGTCTTTAAATGACAATTTCTTCTTCTTCTACTTCTCCAGGAACAAACATCTCTAAAACAATTCCCCCACATGTTGCCTGGCCCCAGAAGGGGGCTGGTGTCTCCTTATTGTCACCTGAAAGCTATTGATCTCTCTCCCTTTTTATCTGACACCTCCTCCTCTCTATCTCGCTTCCTCTTCTATCTGACCTCCTCCTTTCCACCTCCTCCTCTGACCGCTCCTCCATGATCTCTCTACCTCCTCCTCTCTATCACTCTACCCGATCTGGGTGATCTTTGTCCCTCCTCCTCTCTATCTATCTAAATCTCCTCTTATCTCGGACCCTCTCCTCAATCTCTCATTCCTCTCTATCTGTCTCCCAGAATCTCTATCTCTCTGACCTCCTCCTCTCTATCTCTCTATCTCTCTCCCTCCTCCTCTCCTCTCTATCTCTCTATCTCTCTATCTCTCTTCCTCCTCTCTATCTCTCTCCCACCTTTCTATTTCTCCCTCCTCCTGATCCTCTCTATCTCCTGAGTGAGTTAGCTCTCTATCTCTCTCCCTCATCCTCTCTATCTTTCCCTCCTCCTCTCTATATCTCTCCTTCTCCTCTCATCTCTATTCCCTCCTTCATCCCTGCCTCCAGTCCATCTTACCGATATCTGAACAAGAGAGACTCATCTGAATCCTCTCTATTGCAACAAACTCCTTCTGCTCTCTATCTCTCTCCCTCATCCTTAATCAGAATCCACCTCCTCTCTAGATCTTCTGGCTCTATTCCCTCCGCTCAGAGTATCCTCCTCTTCCATCTCTATTCCCTCCTCCTCTCTATCTCTCTCCCACTCCTCTCGATGCCTCCCTCCTCCTCTTTTTCTCTCTCCCACCTTCTCTCTATCTCTCTCCCTCCTCCTCTCTATCTTTCTCCCTCCTCCTCTCTATCCTCTCTATCTCTCTATCTCTCTATCTCTCTCCCTCCTCCTATCATTAAAACCTCCTACAGGCACAGACTCCTCCTCTCTATCCTTTAAGACTGAGACTCTCTCCCTACAACCCAACATTGCAGAGTTATGTGCTTCCTTTCAAGCTCACCCTTCTCATGAACCTGTCCTCTCCATTATTCACCATTTTCAACTCCTCAAATACGGTTTTATATAAGTAAGATGGTTAAATAAAGAGCCCAATTATCTGATCATTATTATATTATCCTATTTCTGCCCTCCTCCTATAATATCTTTGTCACTTCCTCCTCTCTCTATTCCCTCCTCTCTATCTCTCTCCCTCCTCCTCTCCATCTCTATTCCCTCCTCCTCTCTATCTCTCTCCCTCCTCCTCTCTATCTCTCTCCCTCCTCCTCTCTAAAAAACAACATTTGAGACACTGACCCTGGTCCCAGATCTCTCTCCCACCTCCTCTGGATCTTGAATCTCTTGAAGGGGTCCTCCTCTATATAAACTCCCTTTAGGAATCTCTCTCCCATTTAAATCTCTCCCCTCCTCCTTCTATCCTCAATCTCTCTACCTCCTCCTCTCTAGTTCTCTATCTCTCAAACATCCTAAAACAATCCCCCCTCATGTCTGCCTTCCTCCTCTCTAGCTCTATTCCCTCCTCTCTATCTCTCTCCCTCCTCCTCTCCATCTCTATTCCTCCTCCTCTCTATCTCTCTCCCTCCTCCTCTCGATCGCTCTCCCTCCTCCTCTCTATCTCTCTCCCTCCTCCTCTCTATCTCTCCCCCTCCTCCACTCTATCCTCTCTATCTCTCTCCCTCCTCCTCTCTATCTCTCTCCCTCCACCACTCTATCCTCTCTATCTCTCTCCCTCCTCCACTCTATCCTCTCTATCTCTCTCCCTCCTCCACTCTATCCTCTCTATCTCTCTCCCTTATTCTCTCTATCTCTATCCCTCCTCCTCTCTCTCTATCCCTCCTCCTCTCCATCTCTCTCCCTCCTCCTCTCCATCTCTCTCCCTCCTCCTCTCAAATCAATTCAATTCAATTCAAAGGGCTTTATCTCATGTGTTAACATTGCCAAAGCAAGTCAATAAAAATTAACAGTAGACATCACACATACAGAAGTTTCAAAACAATAAAGACATTACAAATGTCATATTATTTATATATACAGTGTTATTACAATGTACAAATGGTAAAGGACACAAGATAAAATAAATAAGCATAGATATGGGTTGTATTTACAATGGTGCGTGTTCTTCACTGGTTGCCCTTTTCTCGTGGCAACATTTCACAAATCTTGCTGCTCTGATGGCACACTGTGGAATTTCACCCAGTAGATATGGGAGTTTTTCAAAGTTGGATTTGTTTTCGAATTCTTTGTGGATCTGTGTAATCTGAGGGAAATATGTCTCTCTAATATGGTCATACATTGGGCAGGAGGTTAGGAAGTGCAGCTCAGTTTCCACCTCATTTTGTTGGCAGTGAGCACATAGCCTGTCTTCTCTTGAGAGCCATGTCTGCCTACGGCGGCCTTTCTCAATAGCAAGGCTATGCTCACTGAGACTGTACATAGTCAAAGCTTTCCTTAATTTTGGGTCAGTCACAGTGGTCAGGTATTCTGCCGCTGTGTACTCTCTGTTTAGGGCCAAATAGCATTCTAGTTTGCTCTGTTTTTTTGTTAATTCTTTCCAATGTGTCAAGTAATTATCTTTTTGTTTTCTCATGATTTGGTTGGGTCTAATTGTGTTGCTGTCCTGGGGCTCTGTGGGTGTGTTTGTGTTTGTGAACAGAGCCCCAGGACCAGCTTGCTTAGGGACTCTTCTCCAGGTTCATCTCTCTGTAGGTGATGGCTTTGTTGTGGAAGGTTTGGGAATCGCTTCCTTTTAGGTGGTTATAGAATTTAACAGCTCTTTTCTGGATTTTGATAATTAGTGGGTATCGGCCTAATTCTGCTCTGCATGCATTATTTGGTGTTCTACATTGTACACAGAGGATATTTTTGCAGAATTCTGAGTGCAGTCTCAATTTGGTGTTTGTCCCATTTTGTGAAGTCTTGGTTGGTGAGCGGACACCAGACCTCACAACCATAAAGGGCAATGGGCTCTATGACTGATTCAAGTATTTTTAGCCAAATCCTAATTGGTATGTTGAAATTTATGTTCCTTTTGATGGCATAGAATGCCCTTCTTGCCTTGTCTCTCAGATCGTTCACAGCTTTGTGGAAGTTACCTGTGGCGCTGATGTTTAGGCAAAGGTATGTATATTTTGTGTGCTCTAGGGCAACAGTGTCTAGATGGAATTTGTATTTGTGGTCCTGGTGACTGGACCTTTTTGGAACACCATTATTTTGGTCTTATCTCCCCTCCTCTCTCCATGTCATTCTCAGGTCACTCTCTCAGCAGTAGCTGGGTTTAAATAAACTAGTCCAGCTGTTAGCAGACACAGATTTCATTTACACCCCCCCTCTCACACAAAACACACACACACACACACACACACACACACACACACACACACACACACACACACACACACACACACACACACACACACACACACACACACACACACACACACGCACACAGAGATACAGACAAAAACACACAGTCACAGACACAGACACACACACACAGACACACACACACAGACACAGACACACACACACACAATTCTAAGTCTTGAAACTTCTGTTTGTGTAATGTTTACTGTTCATTTTTATTGTTTATTTCACTTTTGTATATTTTCTAACTCACTTGCTTTGGCAATGTTAACACATGTTTCCCAAGCCAATAAAGCCCCTTGAATTGAATTGAATTGAAAGAGAGAGAGAGAGAGAGAGAGAGAGAGAGAGAGAGAGAGAGAGACTCCTCTCTCCATCCCTCTCTCCATCACTCTTTCCATCGCTCTCTCTCTCCCTCTCTCTCTCTCTCTCTCTCTCTCTTCTCTTAGGTTGTTTGCTTACAAGCCAGTGAGCACAATCAAAGCCAATGACTTCATGTGTGTTTTTCAATGGTCAACATTTCCTCATTATGACTGTAAGAGGTAGCTGCCAGCTGGTTGTCATGGACACGCAAATACACGCACGCACACACGCACACACACACACACACACACACACAAACACACACACACACACACACACACGCTCACAGTCTTGTACAGCTAACCTTGTGGGGACACATAATTCAGAACCATTCAAAATCTAAATTTCCCTAACCCATAACCTAACCCTAAACCTAACCCTAGCTCCTAACCCTAACCTTAAACCTAACCCTAGCTCCTAACCCTAACCTTAAACCTAACCCTAGCTCCTAACCCTAACCTTAAACCTAACCCTAGCTCCTAACCCTAACAAAAACTAACCATAAACCTAACCATAAACTAATCCTAACCCTAACCCTAAACCTAACCCTAGTTCCTAACCCTAACCTAAACCTAACCCTAGTTAACCCTAACAAAAACTAACCCATAGTTCCTAACCAAACTAAACTAACCCTAACTCCTAACCCTAACCCAAATGAACCCTAGTTCCTAACCCTAAGCCTAAACTAACCCTAGTTAACCTAAACTAACCCAAACTAACCCTAGCTCCTAACCCTAAACTAACCCTAACTCCTAACCCTAAACTAACCCTAGTTCCTAACCCTAACCCTAAACTAACCCTAGTTCCTAACCCTAAACTAACCCTAGTTCCTAACCCTAAACTAACCCTAGCTCCTAACCCTAAACTAACCCTAGTTCCAAACCCTAACCCTAAACTAACCCTAGTTCCTAACCCTAAACTAACCCTAGCTCTTAACCCTAAACTAACCCTAGTTCCTAACCCTAAACTAACCCTAGCTCCTAACCCTAAACTAACCCTAGTTCCTAACCCTAAACTAACCCTAGTTCCAAACCCTAACCCTAAATATAACCCTAGTTCCCTAACCCTAACCCTAAACTAACCCTAGTTCCTAACCCTAAACTAACCCTAGTTCCTAACCCTAAACTAACCCTAACTAGCCAAATGGGGTCTAACCCAGCCCAACCCTAAACTAACCCTAGTTCTAACCCAAACAGGTAACCCAGTTCCTAACCCTAAACTAACCAAATGGGGTCTCAAACTAACCCAGGTAACCCAAACTAACCCTAGCTCCTAACCAAAACTAACCCAACCCTCACCCATGATACCCTAACCCAAACTAACCCTAGTTTCTAACCCTAACCCATTAATGTATTTCAGCCTAACCCTGGAAATAACATTTGACCTCAGGGGACCATGATACAAGTCCGTTGGCTACCAAATGGGGTCTCAACACCAGCCCAGGTCACCCATGATACAAGTCCGTACTCCAGCTAGCCAAATGGGGTCTCAACACCAGCCCAGGTCACCCAGATACAAGTCCGTACTCAGCTAGCCAAATGGGGTCTCAACACACAGCACCAGGTCACCCATGATACACAGTCACACACACAGCTAGCCAAATGGGGTCTCACACCAGCCCAGGTCACCCATGATACAAGTCCGTACTCCAGCTAGCCAAATGGGGTCTCAACACCAGCCCAGGTCACCCATGATACAAGTCCGTACTCCAGCTAGCCAAATGGGGTCTCAACACCAGCCCAGGTCACCCATGATACAAGTCCGTACTCCAGCTAGCCAAATGGGGTCTCAACACCAGCCCAGGTCACCCATGATACAAGTCCGTACTCCAGCTAGCCAAATGGGGTCTCAACACCAGCCCAGGTCACCCATGATACAAGTCCGTACTCCAGCTAGCCAAATGGGGTCTCAACACCAGCCCAGGTCACCCATGATACAAGTCCGTACTCCAGCTAGCCAAATGGGGTCTCAACACCAGCCCAGGTCACCCATGATACAAGTCCGTACTCCAGCTAGCCAAATGGGGTCTCAACACCAGCCCAGGTCACCCATGATACAAGTCCGTACTCCAGCTAGCCAAATGGGGTCTCAACACCAGCCCAGGTCACCCATGATACAAGTCCGTACTCCAGCTAGCCAAATGGGGTCTCAACACCAGCCCAGGTCACCCATGATACAAGTCCGTACTCCAGCTAGCCAAATGGGGTCTCAACACCAGCCCAGGTCACCCATGATACAAGTCCGTACTCCAGCTAGCCAAATGGGGTCTCAACACCAGCCCAGGTCACCCATGATACAAGTCCGTACTCCAGCTAGCCAAATGGGGTCTCAACACCAGCCCAGGTCCCCATGCAGCCAGGTCACCCATGATACAAGTCCATATTTGACATCTATCCATGTCTGAGGACGCTGGGAGATGATGTGGAAACCGGCCACTAGGGGCACCAGGGAGCGCAGTTACCTTCAAGTAGGTTTGGGTTTTGCTAGGAGATGGTGGATGGGTGGAAGCATCTGCCTCTGATATTAAAAGTTGAATGTTTGAATCCATCAAGATGTTTTTGATAGTTTTGTTTTAAGCCTATCCCCTAAAACATTACCCCTTAACCATTCTGTGTTCATGTCTAAACTCACCCTTAAACACTTTGAAATTCAACATTTGGAACAACTTCAAAATGTGACATTTGAGAAACATGGATGAGTGTCTATTTTTAACGTGAGACTGTGAGACCTAGTTGCCCCTGGAGGCTCAAAGCTATTTTAGGCTTAGTGGTTAAATGTAGGTTTGTGCTGGTTAAGTTTAGGATACAATTAGGGTTAGGGGTTAAGGTTTATGGTTTGGAGTTAGGGTTAGGTTTAGGGTTAGGATTAGGGTTAGGGTTCAGGTAAAGGTTAGGTTTAGGGTTAGGATCAGGGATTAGGATTAGGGATTAGGGTTCAGGTAAAGGTTAGGTTTAGGGTTATGATTAAGGATTTAGGGTTAGGATTAGGGATTAGGGTTAGGTTCAGGTAAAGGTTTTGTTTTAGATTAAAGGATTAGGGTTAATGGATTTTGTATGGAAATCAATTTTAGGTTGCCTCAAGGTAAACCTTAAGTTTGGGTTCCCCCAACAGCAGCAGCTCCAGTCTGTAAAAACAGCTTTAGGGGGATTTCACAGCTCTGTTAATGGAGGTTTGGGGTTAAAGAAACAGGGGGGTGGAGGTTAGGTGTTCAGGTGGTTAGGTTTAGGGTCTGTGGATTAGTGTGTCTGTTGTGTGTCTGTTTGCTTTAGGGTTTGGGTTCAGTGTAAAGGTTAGGTTTTAGATTAGGGATTAGGGTGTGTGGGATTTTGTATGGAAATCAATTTTAGGTTGCCTCAAGGAGAGTATAACCTCTGCTAAGTGTGTGTGGTTCCCCCAACAGCAGCAGCTGTGTGTGTGTGTATCCCAACAGTCCAGTCTGTAAAAACAGCTTTAGGGGGATATTCACAGTCTGTTAATGGAGAACTGGCTTTTAAAGTGTGGTGTGTGTGTGTGGGTGGTGGAGTGTGTGTGTGTGTGTCTCTGTGTGTGTGTGTCTGTGTGTGTGTGTCTGTGTGTGTGTGTGTGTTGTGTGTGTGTGTGTGTGTGTGGTGATATAACATCTGGTTCGGTGGATTAAGTGTCTGTGCGTGTTCGTGTCTTTTACATGTGTCTGCAGCACTGGGCTTAGCTAATCCACCTGATGTTG
>NC_088235.1:13196450-13201450 GCF_036934945.1 Oncorhynchus masou masou
TTAGTGCACAGAGACCTCAGTGACCATGCAGAACCTCTCTCCATGTGACTACCATGTGTGTGTGTGGTGTGTGTGTTTGATGTGTGTGTGTGTGGTTGTGTGTGTGTGTGGTGTGTGTGTGTGTGGTGTGTGTGTAAGGCCACCAGGGGCCCAGTAGACAGAGAGAGATAAAGGGAACAGAGATATGTTTAATCCCCATTACAACACAAGTGTAACATTATCCCATTGAAAAACGATGAATCTGAGAGGAGCGGATGGCATATCAGCCTATGGAGGGTACTTTTACACAAGTGGCCTATACACACGCACACACACACACACACACACACACACACACACACACACACACACACACACACACACACACACACACACACACACACACACACACACACACACACACACACACACACTCCACACACATACACATGTATCAAACATCTCAGAGCACTGAGCAATCACCCACAGCTTTCCATGAACAAGTTCCAACAAACTAAGTCGTAGCCTCAGCTGTATTAAACTAAGACACGTGTAGAAAGGGAGCTGTGTGTTTTCTGCAGATGTGTGTTTACAGTCTGTTTGTGTCCCTACTTTTAGTCTGTGCGGGATAGCTTGCTCAACAAAATGTCACGGTTTTACCAATTTCAACGTAGACTCTGACGTTTCTCCACGTTTCACCAAACATCAAATTTCAAAATTAAACGTTAAAGAAATGTGTTAAGGGTTAAGGATAGGAGCTAAGGGTTAAGGATAGGAGCTAAGGGTTAAGGATAGGAGCAAGTGGTTAAGATAGGAGCTAAGGGTTAAGGATCGGAGCTAAGGGTTAGGATAGGAGCTAAGGGTTAAGGATAGGAGCTAAGGGTTAAGGATAGGATCTAAGGGTTAAGGATAGGAGCTAAGGGTTAAGGATAGGAGCTAAGGGTTATGATAGGATCTAAGGGTTAAGGATAGGAGCTAAGGGTTAGGATAGGATCTAAGGGTTAAGGATAGGAGCTAAGGGTTAAGGATAGGAGCAAAGGGTTAAAGATAGGAGCTAAGGGTTAAGGATAGGAGCTAAGGGTTAGGATAGGAGCTAAGGGTTAAGGATAGGAGCTAAGGGTTAGAGATAGGATCTAAGGGTTATGGATAGGAGCTAAGGGTTAGGGACAGGAGCTAAGGGTTAAGGATAGGAGCTAAGGGTTAAGGATAGGAGCTAAGGGTTAGGATAGGAGCTAAGGGTTAAGGATAGGAGCTAAGGGTTAAGGATAGGAGCTAAGGGTTAAGGATAGAAGCTTAGGGTTAGAGATAGGATCTAAGGGTTAAGGATAGGAGCTAAGGGTTAGGATAGGAGCTAAGGGTTAAGGATAGGAGCTAAGGGTTAAGGATAGGAGCTAAGGGTTAAGGATAGGAGCTAAGGGTTAGGATAGAAGCTAAGGGTTAAGGTTAGGAGCTAAGGGTTAAGGATAGGAGCTAAGGCTTAAGGATAGGAGCTAAGGGTTAAGGATAGGAGCTAAGGGTTAAGAATAGGAGCTAAGGGTTAAGGATAGCTGTTAAAACAAGTGTCTACCACTTTGAATATCTTCTTTTAATATTCACTTTGGGACTGAACACGCCACCTTCGGATCTGGAGACGTGGGATTATAAAAGGGATTATAAATGGGATTGTAAATGGGATTATAAATGAGATTATAAATGGGATTATAAATGAGATTATAAATGGGATTATAAATTATATTATAAATGGGATTGTAAATTATATTATAAATGGGATTATAAATTAGATTATAAATGGGATTATAAATGGGATTATAAATGAGATTATAAATGGGATTATAAATGGGACTATACATTATATTATAAATGGGATTATAAATGGGATTATAAATTATATTATAAATGGGATTATAAATTATATTATAAATGGGATTATAAATGGGATTATAAATTATATTATGAATGGGATTATAAATGGGATTATAAATCAGATTATAAATGGGATTAAAAATGGAATTATAAATCAGATTATTAATGAGATTATAAATGGGATTATACATGGGATTATAAATGGGATTATAAACAGGCACGCTACTGAGGGTGTAGAAGTCGAGGTGTGTCTCTCTCTCTGAATCATTCATGGAATATGAGATGTCAGGGAATTATGCCCATCCACAACACCCGAGAAAAACCCAAGCCTACTTGATGGTAACAGTGCTCCCTGTTGCCCCTTTTGGCTGGCTCTGAAGGCATTTCCCCAATGTCCTCGGGACATGGACAGACATCCTCTTTTGAAGTCAATCTTGAGCGATCTGCCTGAGCTTGGTCCTTGCTGTGGGTTTTAGGGGGGGGGGGGGTCTTTCTGTAAACTCATAACCCTCCACATCAAACACACTGGTCTCTCCTGGACCTTTAAACTTATAAACCCTCCAGATCTCCACATTAAACACACTGCTCTCTCCTGAACCGTTAAACTCATAACCCCTCCACATCAAACACACTGGTCTCTCCTGAACCTTTAAACTCATAACCCCTCCACATCAAACACACTGGTCTCTCCTGAACCTTTAAATCATAACCCCTCCATCAAACACACTGGTCTCTCCTGAACATTTAAACTCCACATCAAACACACTGGTCT
The DNA here is from genome assembly GCF_036934945.1 of Oncorhynchus masou masou. Taxonomy (NCBI): domain Eukaryota; kingdom Metazoa; phylum Chordata; class Actinopteri; order Salmoniformes; family Salmonidae; genus Oncorhynchus; species Oncorhynchus masou. The sequence goes on from NC_088235.1 coordinate 13,199,065, forward strand.
CTCCTGAACCTTTAAACTCATAACCCCTCCACATCAAACACACTGGTCTCTCCTGAACCTTTAAACTCATAACCCCTCCACATCAAACACACTGGTCTCTTCTGAACCTTTAAACTTATAAACCCTCCACATCTCCACATCAAACACACTGGTCTCTCCTGAACATTTAAACTCATGACCCCTCCACATCAAACACACTGCTCGCTCCTGAACATTTAAACTCATGACCCCTCCACCCCTCCACATTAAACACACTGGTCTCTCCTGAACCTGTAAACTCATAACCCCTCCACATCAAACACACTGCTCTCTCCTGAACATTTAAACTCATAACCCCTCCACATCTCCACATCAAACACACTGGTCTCTCCTGAACATTTAAACTCATAACCCCTCCACATCTCCACATCAAACACACTGGTCTCTCCTGAACCACGGCTCCTTCATGTTAATTAGACATGGTGATAGTTCTCCATGGTACTTCTACATCAGTGCACCTCGGGGTCAACAGGCTAGTTAGTAACCAAGGCCCAAACCCCATGATAAGCTAGTTAGCATTAAAAGGCTATTTGGCCACAGTTAGCATCTGAATCATTATGGTGTTTTTCTGAACTTTGGTGTTTAAGCGGTATGATTCTAAGCTGTTTTATGTGTCTTAGTCTCATGCTTAGTTGTGTTTTGGAGGGTAAAGATGGGGAGAAGATATGTGAACAGTGATAGTGATGTTTTGGCTGAGATATGGGTTGGTCAGTATCTAAGTGGAAAATATCTTCAGGTTCATCTGCCTTTGGAAGGTTTGATGGATTTGGGCGGGAGAGAGGGAGATGTGTGTGTGTGTGTGTGTGTGTGTGTGTGTGTGTGTGTGTGTGTGTGTGTGTGTGTGTGTGTGTGTGTGTGTGTGTGTGTGTGTGTGTGTGTGTGTGTGTGTGTGTGTGTGTGTGTGTGTGTGTGGGTGTGTGTGTGTGTGTGTGATGACTCACCAGTTGTTCACTTGTAGGATGGTGAGGCCTGTGTCTTGTGCCAGCTGTTTCTTCTGTTCTTCTGAAGGGTAGGGGTGCTGTAAGAGGAGGGCCAGAAAACATAGATTAGACAACTGTACTGGCCATCAATTCATTCATTAAGACAACTGTACTGGCCATCAATTCATTAAGACAACTGTACTGGCCATCAATTCATTCATTAAGACAACTGTACTGGCCATCAATTCATTAAGACAACTGTACTGGCCATCAATTCATTCATTAAGACAACTGTACTGGCCATTAATTCATTAAGACAACTGTACTGGCCATCAATTGATTAAGACAACTGCACTGGCCATCAATTGATTAAGACAACTGTACTGGCCATCAATTGATTAAGACAACTGTACTGGCCATCAATTCATTCATTAAGACAACTGTACTGGCCATCAATTCATTAAGACAACTGTACTGGCCATCAATTCATTAAGACAACTGTACTGGCCATCAATTCATTAAGACAACTGTACTGGCCATCAATTCATTCATTAAGACAACTGTACTGGCCATCAATTCATTAAGACAACTGTACTGGCCATCAATTCATTAAGACAACTGCACTGGCCATCAATTGATTAAGACAACTGTACTGGCCATCAATTCATTCATTAAGACAACTGTACTGGCCATTAATTCATTAAGACAACTGTACTGGCCATCAATTCATTAAGACAACTGCACTGGCCATCAATTGATTAAGACAACTGTACTGGCCATCAATTCATTCATTAAGACAACTGTACTGGCCATCAATTCATTAAGACAACTGTACTGGCCATCAATTCATTAAGGCAACTGTACTGGCCATTAATTCATTAAGACAACTGTACTGGCCATCAATTCATTAAGACAACTGCACTGGCCATCAATTCATTAAGACAACTGTACTGGCCATCAATTCATTAAGACAACTGCACTGGCCATCAATTCATTAAGACAACTGTACTGGCCATCAATTCATTCATTAAGACAACTGTACTGGCCATCAATTCATTAAGACAACAGTACTGGCCATCAATTCATTAAGACAACTGCACTGGCCATCAATTTATTAAGACAACTGTACTGGCCATCAATCCATTAAGACAACTATACTGGCCATCAATTCATTAAGACAACTGTAAAGGCAATCAATTCATTAAGACAACTGTACTGGCCATCAATTCATTCATTAAGACAACTGTAAAGGCCATCAATTCATTAAGACAACTATACTGGCCATCAATTCATTAAGACAACTGTAAAGGCTATCAATTCATTAAGACAACTGTAAAGGCCATCAATTCATTAAGACAACTGTAAAGGCCATCAATTCATTAAGACAACTGTAAAGGCCATCAATTCATTAAGACAACTGTACTGGC
>NC_088235.1:13206450-13211450 GCF_036934945.1 Oncorhynchus masou masou
GATACTATACTGATACTATACTGATACTGATACTATACTGATACTATACTGATACTATACTGATACTATACTGATACTGTACTGATACTATACTGTACTGATACTATACTATACTGTACTGATACTATACTGGTACTATACTGATAGTATACTGATACTATACTGTACTGATACTGTACTGATACTATACTGATACTGTATACTGTACTGATACTATACTGATACTATACTGATACTGTACTGATACTATACTGATACTATACTGATACTGCACTGATACTATACTGATACTGTACTGATACTATACTGATACTATACTGATACTGTACTGATACTGTACTGTACTGATACTATACTGATACTATACTGATACTATACTGTACTGATACTGTACTGATACTATACTGATACTGTACTGATACTGTACTGATACTATACTGATACTATACTGTACTGATACTATACTGATACTATACTGATACTATACTGATACTGTACTGATACTATTCTGATACTGTACTGATACTATACTGATACTATACTGATACTGATACTGTACTGAAACTATTCTGATACTAAACTGATACTGATACTATACTGATACTATACTGTACTGATACTATACTGATACTATACTGATACTATACTGATACTATACTGATACTATACTGATACTGTACTGATACTATACTGATACTATACTGATACTGTACTGATACTATACTGATACTATACTGATACTATACTGATACTATACTGATACTATACTGATACTATACTGATACTATACTGACACTGCTAATGATACTGATACTATACTGATACTATACTGATACTGTACTGATACTATACTGATACTATACTGATACTATACTGATACTGATACTGATACTGTACTGATACTGTACTGATACTGTACTGATACTATACTGATACTATACTGATACTGTACTGATACTATACTGATACTGTACTGATACTGATACTATACTGATACTGTACTGATACTATACTGATACTATACTGATACTGTACTGATACTATACTGATACTATACTGATACTATACTGATACTATACTGATACTGATACTGATACTATACTGATACTGTACTGATACTGTACTGATACTGTACTGATACTGTACTGATACTATACTGATACTGTACTGATACTGATACTGTACTGATACTATACTGATACTGTACTGATACTGTACTGATACTGATACTGATACTGTACTGATACTATACTGATACTATACTGATACTATACTGATACTATACTGATACTGTACTGATACTATACTGATACTATACTGATACTATACTGATACTATACTGATACTATACTGATACTGTACTGATACTGTACTGATACTATACTGATACTGTACTGATACTATACTGATACTGTACTGATACTATACTGATACTATACTGATACTATACTGATACTATACTGATACTGTACTGATACTATACTGATACTGTACTGATACTATACTGATACTATACTGATACTATACTGATACTATACTGATACTGTACTGATACTGTACTGATACTGTACTGATACTGTACTGATACTGTACTGATACTATACTGATACTGTACTGATACTATACTGATACTATACTGATACTATACTGTACTGATACTGTACTGATACTATACTGATACTGTACTGATACTGTACTGATACTATACTGATACTGCACTGATACTATACTGATACTATACTGATACTATACTGATACTATACTGATACTGTACTGATACTATACTGATACTATACTGATACTATACTGATACTATACTGATACTATACTGATACTATACTGATACTGTACTGATACTGTACTGATACTATACTGATACTGTACTGATACTATACTGATACTGTACTGATACTATACTGATACTGTACTGATACTATACTGATACTATACTGATACTGTACTGATACTATACTGATACTATACTGATACTGTACTGATACTATACTGGTAAGGTTCAGAGCATCCTCCCTCCCTTTGACTCTCTGCCTTTCTGAATGATATAGCCCTCCTTTCAGGATGTCCACCCTGCTCTGCTCTGCTCCTCCACCCTGCTCTGCTCTGCTCCTCCACCCTGCTCTGCTCTGCTCCTCCACCCTGCTCTGCTCTGCTCCTCCACCCTGCTCTGCTCTGCTCTGCTCCTCTACCCTGCTCTGCTCCTCTACCCTGCTCTACTCTACTCCTCTACCCTGCTCTGCTCTGCTCCTCCACCTTGCTCTGCTCTGCTCTGCTCCTCTACCCTGCTCTGCTCTGCTCCTCTACCCTGCTCTACTCTGCTCCTCTACCCTGCTCTACTCTGCTCCTCCACCCTGCTCTGCTCTGCTCCTCCACCCTGCTCTGCTCTGCTCCTCTACCCTGCTCTGCTCCTTCACCCTGCTCTGCTCTGCTCCTCCACCCTGCTCTGCTCTGCTCCTCCACCCTGCTCTGCTCTGAGTAGGGGATGCCAGATGGGCCATGTGCTCACCGTGTTCTGTCTCTTATCTCAGTGTGTCTTCCTCTCTCACCCCTCAGACAGAGCATGGCAGAGAGAGAGAAAGGGAGGAAGAGGAGGAGAGAGAGGGGGGAGGAGGTGGAGGGACATTCTAGGAGCCTGTAAGCCTATCATGGAGATAAGATGAAAGCAGACAGACAATGTCTCCCGGGCCTAGTCTGGGTCAGTATTAAACTAACCCACTATCCCAGGTCTAGTCTGGGTCAGTATTAAACCAGTCCAGGACATGACAATGTGTTTCCACTCTACAACCAAGGTGTATCCCACTAGATTGAACCAGGAGAGGATAAGATGTAACAACATGGTAGACCAAGGCGAGAACAAACACTACACACTACAGACATACACAAAGACACGTTTCCTAATAAACTGTCTTAAAGTCTTTCCCACCCCTCCTCCTCCTCCCCCCTCCCCTCACCCTCCTGTTCCACACACTGTACTACAGGGAGGCAGAGAGCCAGGGACGAGGGAGGGAGGGAAGCAGAGAGCCAGGGACGAGGGAGGGGGAGGGAGGCAGAGAGCCAGGGACGAGGGAGGGGAGGAGGGAGGCAGAGAGCCAGGGACGAGGGAGGGAGGCAGAGAGCCAGGGACGAGGGAGGGAGGGAGGGAGGCAGAGAGCCAGGGACGAGGGAGGGAGGCAGAGAGCCAGGGACGAGGGAGGGAGTGAGGCAGAGAGCCAGGGACGAGGGAGGGAGGCAGAGAGCCAGGGACGAGGGAGGGAGGGAGGCAGAGAGCCAGGGACGAGGGAGGGAGGGAGGCAGAGGGACCGGGACGAGGGAGGGAGAGAGGCAGAGAGCCAGGGACGAGGGAGGGAGGGAGACAGGGACGAGGGAGGGAGGGAGGCAGAGAGACAGGGACGAGGGAGGGAAGGAGGGAGGCAGAGAGACCGGGACGAGGGAGGGAGGGACGACGGAGGGATGGAGGGAGGCAGAGAGCCAGGGACGAGGGAGGGAGGGAGACAGGGACGAGGGAGGGAGGGAGGCAGAGAGACAGGGACGAGGGAGGGAAGGAGGGAGGCAGAGAGACCGGGACGAGGGAGGGAGGGACGACGGAGGGATGGAGGGAGGCAGAGAGCCAGGGACGAGGGAGGGAGGGAGGCAGAGAGCCAGGGATGAGGGAGGGAGGGAGGCAGAGAGCCAGGGACGCGGGAGCGAGGGAGGGAGGCAGAGAGCCAGGGACGAGGGAGGGAGGGAGGGAGGCAGAGAGCCAGGGACGAGGGAGGGAGGGAGGCAGAGAGACCGGGACGAGGGCGGGAGGGAGGGAGGCAGAGAGCCAGGGATGAGGGAGGGAGGGAGGCAGAGAGCCAGGGACGAGGGAGGGAGGCAGAGAGCCAGGGATGATGGAGGGAGGGAGGGAGGCAGAGAGCCAGGGACGCGGGAGCGAGGGAGGGAGGCAGAGAGCCAGGGACGAGGGAGGGAGGAAGGGAGGCAGAGAGACCGGGACGAGGGCGGGAGGGAGGGAGGCAGAGAGCCAGGGATGAGGGAGGGAGGGAGGGAGGCAGAGAGACAGGGACGAGGGAGGGAGGGAGGAGATCTGGAGAAGCTCCAGACAGTCTTCCTTATCATGCCGCGTCGGGAACGAGGGATGACTCGGTTCACCATGAGGGGAGGACTATTTCAGAAGTTGCTTTTATCTATCTTCTTTTTTTCCTCGCCTCCCCTCATCTCTCCTCCTCAGCAAAAAATAAGAGGAAAGACTCCCTCTCTGTCTCTCTCTCTCCCTCTCTCTCTCTCTCTCTCACACTCTGTCTCTCTTTCTCTCTCTCTTTCTCTCCCTCTCTCTCCCACTCTCTCTCTCTCCCTCTCTCTCTCTCTCTCCCTCTCTCTCCCTCTCTCTCTCCCTCTCTCTGTCTCTGTCTCTCTGTCTTTCTCTCACTCTTAAATGGGGCAGCAGGGTAGCCTAGTGGTTAGAGCATTGGACTAGTAACCGGAAGGTTGCAAGTTCAAACCCCCGAGCTGACAAGGAACAAATCTGTTGTTCTGCCCCTGAAGAGATAAAAGTTGCTTTTATCTATCTTCTTTTTTTCCTCGCCTCCCCTCATCTCTCCTCCTCAGCAAAAAATAAGAGGAAAGACTCCCTCTCTTTCTCTCTCTCCCTCTCTCTCTGTCTCTCTCTCTGTCTCTCTCTCTCTCTGTCTCTCTGTCTCTCTCTCGGTCTCTCTCCCCCTATCTCTCTCTCTGCATCTCTCTCTCTGCCTCTCTCTCTCTCTCTGTCTCTCTCTCTCCCTCTCTCTCTCTGTCTCTCTTTCTCTCTCTCTGTCTCTCTCTCTCTGCCTCTCTCTCTCTGCCTCTCTCTCTGTGCCTCTCTCTCTGTGCCTCTCTCTCCCTGCCTCTCTCTCTGCCTCTCTCTCTCTCTGTCTCTCTCTCTCTGCCTCTCTCTCCCTGCCTCTCTCTCTGCCTCTCTCTCTCTCTGTCTCACTCCTATTTAACCAGTTAATGACCAACCACCCTTC
>NC_088235.1:13216450-13231450 GCF_036934945.1 Oncorhynchus masou masou
GTAGTATGTGTATTGTAACATATATAGCATGTGAACATGTATGTAGTATGTAGTATGTGTATTGTAACATCTATAGCATGTGAACATGTATGTAGTATGTGTATTGTAACATCTATAGCATGTGAACATGTATGTAGTATGTAGTATGTGTATTGTAACATTTATAGCATGTGAACATGTATGTAGTATGTAGTATGTGTATTGTAACATCTATAACATGTGAACATGTATGTAGTATGTGTATTGTAACATTTATAACATGTGAACATGTATATAGTATGTGTATTGTAACATCTATAGCATGTAAACATGTATGTAGTATGTAGTATGTGTATTGTAACATATATAGCATGTGCACATGTATGTAGTATGTAGTATGTGTATTGTAACATATATAGCATGTGAACATGTATGTAGTATGTGTATTGTAACATCTATAGCATGTGAACATGTATGTAGTATGTAGTATGTGTATTGTAACATCTATAGCATGTGAACATGTATGTAGTATGTAGTATGTGTATTGTAACATCTATAGCATGTGAACATGTATGTAGTATGTGTGTTGCGTATAGCAAGTCGACTGCTGTCATTTCTGTTCTAAAACAACATGTGCCCATCCATACCAACATGCATTCATTATTTTTATGTATGGGTGTATGTGTGGCCCCAGGGGAATCAAACCCATGACCCATGCTCTGCCGATTGAGCTACACAGGACCACATATTCACTCTCTCTGCTATCACAGGGACTCATCCCATTAGCCGTTAGCCACACTGGGTTCTCTCTGCTATCACAGGGACTCATCCCATTAGCCGTTAGCCACACTGGGTTCTCTCTGCTATCACAGGGACTCATCCCATTAGCCGTTAGCCACACTGGGTTCTCTCTGATATCACAGCACCTCATCCCGTTAGCCGTTAGCCACACTGGGTTCTCTCTGATATCACAGCACCTCATCCCGTTAGCCGTTAGCCACACTGGGTTCTCTCTGCTATCACAGGGACTCATCCCATTAGCCGTTAGCCACACTGGGTTCTCTCTGCTATCACAGCACCTCATCCCGTTAGCCGTTAGCCACACTGGGTTCTCTCTGATATCACAGCACCTCATCCCGTTAGCCGTTAGCCACACTGGGTTCTCTCTGCTATCACAGCACCTCATCCCGTTAGCCGTTAGCCACACTGGGTTCTCTCTGCTATCACAGGGACTCATCCCATTAGCCGTTAGCCACACTGGGTTCTCTCTGCTATCACAGGGACTCATCCCATTAGCCGTTAGCCACACTGGGTTCTCTCTGATATCACAGGGACTCATCCCATTAGCCGTTAGCCACACTGGGTTCTCTCTGATATCACAGGGACTCATCCCATTAGCCGTTAGCCACACTGGGTTCTCTCTGCTATCACAGCACCTCATCCCATTAGCCATTAGCCACACTGGGTTCTCTCTGCTATCACAGGGACTCATCCCATTATCCGTTAGCCACACTGGGTTCTCTCTGCTATCACAGGGACTCATCCCACTAGCCGTTAGCCACACTGGTTTCTCTCTGATATCACAGGGACTCATCCCATTAGCCGTTAGCCACACTGGGTTTTCTCTGCTATTACAGCACCTCATCCCATTAGCCGTTAGCCACACTTCTACCAGCAGCATTTATTACCACACCTGCTGCTGTGCCTCCCTCTGAGACAAAAGAGGGGGTGTAATGAAGCAGTTTGCTTGCCGCCCAGGCTGGAGACATACAGAGAGAGAGCTAGCCTGATGGTGAGTGTTGCTCGGTGGACTGCGGAGCTGGCTGATGAGCTGGGGCTAATTCAGGGGTGATTATGTCGTTTGCTGGCCCACTAACCCTCTTTAAGCCAGTAATTACCTCCTATTTGAGCTAGGGGAGGTAAGGGGAGGCGAAGGGAGGCGAGGGGAGGCACTCCAAAGCAGTTGGGGCCCGCACCACGCGGGGAAGGAAACACACGGACACAGCTGGAGGTGGAAGAGGCTGCCGCAGGGCTGGGAGGCGGGTGGGGTTGGCTGTAATGGGAATGCTGGGGGGTTAAGGGGGAACCATGGCACATGACAACCCTAGCCAGGTAGCACCGTAGGCTGGGTAAAGACGGTGGGATTATCACCCCCCCTTGAACACATACTTCAGGTTATCGACACGGCTAGCGAGCTAAACCACCCCCACCCCCCCCCCCCACAGAGGCTAGGATCAAAGGCCAGATTATTGGGTTAGGGTGTTGGGTGTTGGGTTAGGGTGTTGGGTGTTGGATTAGAGTGTTGGGTGTTGGGTTATGGTGTTGGGTAATGAGTTAGTGTGTTGGTGTTGGGTGTTGGGTGTTGGGTTAGGGAGTTGGGTGCTGGGTTATGGTGTTGGGTTAGAGTGTTGGGTGTTGGGTTAGGGTGTTGGGTGTTGGATATTGGGTTAGAGTGTTGGGTGTTAGGTGTTGGGTTAGAGTGTTGGGTTTGGGTGTTAGGTTAGGTTGTTGAGTTAGTGTGTTGGGTTAGGGTGTTGGGTGTTCAGTTAAGGTGTTGAGTGTTGGGTTAGAGTGTTGGGTTAGGGTGTTAGGTTAGAGTATTGGGTTAGGGTGTTGGATTAGAGTGTTGGGTTAGGGTGTTGAGTTATGATGTTGGGTGTTGGGTTAGAGTGTTGGGTGTTGGGTCAGAGTGTTGGGTTAGGGTGTTGAGTGTTGGGTGTTCAGTTAGGGTATTGGGTGTTGGGTTAGGGTATTGGGTGTTGGTTTAGGGTGTTGGATGTTGGTTTCAAGTGTTGGGTTTTGAGTTAGGGTATTGGGTGTTGGGTTAGAGTGTTGGGTTAGGGTGTTGGGTGTTGAGTTAGGGTATTGGGTATTTGGTTAGAGTATTGGGTTAGGGTGTTGGGTGTTGAGTTAGGGTGTTGGGATAGGGTGTTGGGTGTTGGTTTAGGGTGTTCGATTAGGGTGTTGGGTTAGAGTTAGGGTGTTGGGTTAGGGTTAGGGTGTTGGGTTAGAGTTAGGGTGTTGACTTAGGGTGTTGGGTTAGTGTGTTGGGTGTTGAGTTAGGGTGTTGGGTGCTGGGTTAGGGTGTTGGGTTAGAGTGTTGGGTGTTGGGTTAGGGTGTTGGATATTGGGTTAGAGTGTTGGGTGTTAGGTGTTGGGTTAGGGTGTTAGGTTAGGTTGTTGAGTTAGTGTGTTGGGTTAGGGTGTTGGGTGTTCAGTTAAGGTGTTGAGTGTTGGGTTAGAGTGTTGGGTTAGGGTGTTAGGTTAGAGTATTTGGTTAGGGTGTTGGGTTAGAGTGTTGGGTTAGGGTGTTGAGTTATGATGTTGGGTGTTGGGTTAGAGTGTTGGGTGTTGGGTCAGAGTGTTGGGTGTTCAGTTAGGGTATTGGGTGTTGGGTTAGGGTATTGGGTGTTGGTTTAGGGTGTTGGATGTTGGTTTCAAGTGTTGGGTTTTGAGTTAGGGTATTGGGTGTTGGGTTAGGGTGTTGGGTGTTGAGAAGGGGGTTGGGATAGGGTGTTGGGTTAGGGTGTTGGGTGTTGAGTTAGGGTGTTGGGATAGGGTGTTGGGTGTTGAGTTAGGGTATTGGGTATTGGGTTAGAGTATTGGGTTAGGGTGTTGGGTGTTGAGAAGGGGGTTGGGATAGGGTGTTGGGTGTTGGGTCAGGGTGTTGGGTGTTGAGTTAGGGTGTTGGGATAGGGTGTTGGGTGTTGGTTTAGGGTGTTCGATTAGGGTGTTGGGTTAGAGTTAGGGTGTTGGGTTAGGGTTAGGGTGTTGGGTTAGAGTTATGGTGTTGAGTTAGGGTGTTGGGTTAGTGTGTTTGGTGTTGAGTTAGGGTGTTGGGTTAGAGTGTTGGGTTAGGCTGTCGGGTGTTGCTTTAGGGTGTGAGGTTAGGGTGTTGGGTTAGGGCATTGGGTTAGAGTGTTGGGTGTTAGCTGTTGGGTTAGGGCATTGGGTTAGGGTATTGGGTTAGAGTGTTGGGTTAGGGTTAGGGTGTTGGGTTAGGGTGTTGGCTTAGGGTGTTGGGTTAGGGTGTTGAGTTAGGGTGTTGAGTTAGGGTGTTGGATTAGGGTGTTGGGTTAGAGTGTTGGGTTAGGGTTAGGTTTAGGGTGTTAGGGCTAGGGTGTTGGGTTAGGGTGTTGGATTAGGGTGTTGGGTTAGAGTGTTGGGTTAGGGTTAGGTTTAGGGTGTTAGGGTTAGGGTGTTGGGTTAGGGTGTTGGATTAGGGTGTTGGATTAGGGTGTTGGGTTAGGGTTAGGTTTAGGGTGTTAGGGTTAGGGTGTTGGGTTAGGGTGTTGGGTTAGGGTTAGGTTTAGGGTGTTAGGGTTAGGGTGTTGGGTTAGGGTGTTGGGTTAGGTTTAGGGTGTTAGGGTTAGGGTGTTGGGTTAGGGTGTTGGTTTAGGGGGTTAGGGTGTTAGGGTTAGGGTTAGGTTTAGGGTGTTAGGGTGTTGGGTTAGGTTTAGGGGGTTAGGGTGTTGGGTTAGGGTGTTGGATTAGGGTCGAGTCTCTATTGTCAATAGACTATTGTACTACACGATTACACATCCTACCCACATTCACCCCTAAAAAAAACACACACACACACACACACACACACACACACACACACACACACACACACACACACACACACACACACACACACACACACACACACACACACACACACACACACACACACACCAAATTGGGCTTGTAGCGATAGACGGTGGGAGGATGCGAGAGAGATGCATGGTCAGGAGACCCGTGGAAACAGGTTTCCATATGGTAGCTTGATCTAAGGGGGGAATCCAGTCCATTTAACTTGACATTCAAGGAAATTTGTCTTTAGTTAATGCCATTGAAATGCGATACTCTAAGGAAGCAATTTGGAGACGGCAGAACATTGTAATAACCTGTGTGATATTATTATGTTATTATCATAATTACCCCCATGACCACATGGTTTTAATTAGAATATATGTGTAACCCCTGGAGGGGGGGGAGTTGAAAGTAGGTAAAGATATTTTACAACTGTTACCTTATGCTCCTTCAGCTGCAATGAGGAGGAGGAGGAGGAGCAGGAGGAGGATGGGAGGAAGCACTGCTAGAGAGATGAGGTGATGTTTCTTTCTTTACTTCTATCTTCATGTTTCTCCTTGACATCTTTCTATCGCTCAAAACACACCCCTCCTCCTTCCATATCTCTCATCTCTCCCTTTCTCACACATTCTCTCTCTTCATCTCTTCCACTCGCTCTCTCTTTCTCTCTCTCCCACTCTCTCTCTCTCTCTCTCTCTCTCTCTCTCTCTCTCTCTCTCTCTCTCTCTCTCTCTCTCTCTCTCTCTCTCTCTGTCTCTCTCTCCCACTCTCTCTCTCTCTCTCTCTCTCTCTCTGTCTCTCTCTCTCTCTTTCACCCTTCTCTCGCTCCTCCTACCCAACTCACTCTCTCTCTCTTTCACCCTTCTCTCTCTCCTCCTACCCAACTCACTCTCTCTCTTCCTTTTTTTCTCTCTCTCTCGCTCTCTCTCTCTCTGTTCTCTCTCTGTTCTCTCTCTCTCTCTTCTCTCTCTCTCTCTGTTCTCTCTCTCTCTCTGTTCTCTCTCTCTCTCTGTTCTCTCTCTCTCTCTGTTCTCTCTCTCTCTCTGTTCTCTCTCTCTGCAGAGGAGGGCCTTCCCCATCAGTGCACCACTTTTGCGAATCAATGACTTAATCTGTTGAACCAAACAAGTGAGCAGCGACCGCTTCAACCTCATCCATTTCCTCCCCCACCATCACCATCACTACCACTGCTAGCACAGCACGCCTCAGAGAGAGAGAGAGGGGGAGGTGGGAAGGGTGGACTCACAGCAGACAGAGAAGGAGAAGAACAAAGGGTGGACTGAGAGAGAGAAAGAAAGAAAGGAAGACAGGGACGGAGTAAGAGAGGCAGAGCTTCCCACCATACGTATCCATCTCTTTCCTCCCAGACTCCTGCTTTAACATAGTTCATTCCTGGCAGTGGATGAGCCACCTAATACAACAGGCAGGTAGCATCACTCTAAATCCACTGAGCATAGACACATGCTCCCCCTGCCTCCCATGTCTCCCCTACCTCCCCTACCACGTCCTGCCTCCTCCTCCTGTCTCCCCCTATCTCCCTACCTCCACCTTCCTGCCACTTCCTCCTCCTGTCTCCTCCGTCTCCCCTCTATCCCCCTACCTCCACCTTCCTGCCACTTCCTCCTCCTGTCTCCTCCGTCTCCCCTCTATCCCCATACCTCCCCTGTCTCCCCCTACCTCCCCCGTCTAGCCCTACCTCCCCTGTCTCCCCCTACCTCCCCTGTCTCCCCCTACCTCCCCTGTCTAGCCCTACCTCCCCTGTCTCCCCCTACCTCCCCTGTCTCCCCCTACCTCCCCTGTCTCCCACCTACCTCCCCCGTCTCCCCCTACCTCCCCCTTCCTCCACCTTCCTCCCCCTTCCTCCCCCTACTTCCTCCTAAGGGATGCCACGGATCATCTGGTTTGACTCTAAACACACCAGCAGCACCTCTATGCCTCTGTTAGCTCCAGAGACAAAGATACTACATACTGTAGAGATACACACAGACACTGTACTCAGATTCTATACACAGCTTCATAAATACACACGGTTTCCTCTGTTACATGACTCTGGAAGCTCTAGAGACAGAGATACTAGATCGAAACACACACAGCTTAAGGAATACTGTTTCAGATTGTGAAATGCATTATAGAACAACACTGTAGTCGTATTGTAAGAAATGTTTTAGAGAAAGGGAATGCATCACTGTTGCCATTGCTTTTTGTTAGAGCTGTAGAAATACATTATAGATCAGCAACAACACATTATTGTATCACTCTATGGAAATACATTATAGATCAGAAACACACTGTTTTCCATTACCTCTGTTACGGCTATAGAAAATACATTATAGATCAGCAACACACGGTTTTCAATTACCTCTGTACGGCTATAGAAATTACATTATAGATCAGCAACACACAGTTTTCCATTGTGAATGTGAGTCCCAACCGTTCCATGAGCGTGTCTGAAATTCTATACTGTAGTTTAGGCCGAAGATTATCCAGAGGTTTAACTATCCCCGATATACTGTTACTTCCTGATTCTGCTGGTCCATATGAAATCAATGGTGGCAAAGACAAAGAGCATGTTAAAAGGCTCAGCCGACCCATAAACAGATGATGCACTTCCACAGAATGGCATAAAATCATTTTAGCTCCCGTCAGAGACAGAGAGATAGACCCACAGTAAAATGTCCCTAAACCTCACCACTGAAAAACACTTTGATTGTGCTGGCTTTGCAACATCCACTGGCTTGGAAACGAGCAACCGAAGGTAAGGGGGAGGTAGAGCGTGATAGATAGAGAGAGAGAGAACAAGAGGTAATGAGAGACTGAGAGAAGGCGTCTATAACTGCTGGGAATTCCTTGCCTTTCCGAGGGTAATATTTGTCTCAAGAAGGGGAGAGTAGGAAAAAGAGTGAGAGATAAAAAGAGAGAGAGAGAAAAAACAGAGAGAGAATAAGCATAGAGAAAGAGAGATAATTGGCAGCGAGTGAAAGGGAGCAGAGAGAGAAGCAGAGAGAAAGAGAGAGAGAGAGAAGCAGAGAGAGAGAGAGAGAGAGAGAGAAGCAGAGAGAGAGAGAAGCAGAGAGAGAGAGAGAGAGAGAGAGCAGAGAGAGAGAGAAGCAGAGAGAGAAAGGGAGAAGCAGAGCGAAAGGGAAGAGAGCGCTCACAGGCCCCTGAACAGCACGCTTGGGTGAGATTACAAGTGGGAGGAACTGAATTGATAAATTAGTTCAGGCAACGTGCAAACTGATTACCGCGACTGCACTGCCATAGAATCCATCAGGCACACCGGCACACAGAGACACACACACAGACACACACAAAGACACACACACAGACACACACAAAGACACACACAAAGACACACACACACACACACACACACACACACACACACACACACACACACACACACACACACACACACACACACACACACACACACACACACACACACACACACACACACACACACACACACACACACACACACACACACAGACATTGCTGAGTGAAGCAAACACTTAGAGAAATGCAGAGAGATATAAACAAACCACACACATACACAGTACAGAGACCTACATGAAACACAAACACACAGAGACACACACACACCAGAGTGCATCTAGGGCGGAGTGTAGCGGTACACAGTGGATGGAGAATCTGCAGCGGCTGTAAGTAAAAGGTATTGAGCTGCTGACTCCGGAGAGCCAGACAAATCCCAGAGAACTAAAACTCACAGCACACACACAGACAGGGGAGAATGAAGGCTAGCAGCTAGCAGCTAAGGACAACAACGTTAGCTAGCTAATTATCTTGGCTAGGCTATCGCTAGCACAGACCCAGACAGAGGAGAATAAACTCCAAACAATTAGCAGTAACAGCTAATGCCATTTCGCTCTCTATAGCATTAGCTAGCTGTTCCTAGAAAGCTAAATCTCACAACAGTTCAAATACAGCCAGAGCAGAATAACATGGCTAGCATCAATAAGCTAACAGCTATTGCTAATGTTATTGTTCTTTCAATAGGGTTAGCTAGCTATTTCTCTCGGCTAGTCCATTGCTAACACCGTACTACACTTGTGCCAAATATAGCTACATATGCAAAAAAAAAAACGTTTTACTTTTATTTAACCAGGTAAGTCAATTAAGAAAAATGTATTATTTACAATGAAGGCAAGAGGCCTCATGATTTACAATGAAGGCAAGAGGCCTCATTATTTACAATGAAGGCAAGAGGCCTCCTGTAGGACGGAGACTGTGATTTAAAAAAATAAGGCAAAAAACAATGTAAACCAAAAAATGGTCAAGACAGACAGACGACAACATGCTATGCAGTATACAGCTACACCCACAGTATGTAATACTGTTCAACCTTTAGGTGTGAGTAAGCTATAGCTCACGCTACATTAACTTCAGGGTTCCTGTAGCTCATCATGCTACTGTTCTACCTTTAGGTGTGAGTAAGCTATAGCTAACGCTACATTAACATCAGGGGTTCTGTAGCTCATCATGAGGTTATAGCTAACGCTACATTAACATCAGGGGTCCTGTAGCTCATCATGAGGTTATAGCTAACGCTACATTAACATCAGGGGTCCTGTAGCTCATCATGAGGTTATAGCTAACGCTACATTAACATCAGGGGTCCTGTAGCTCATCATGAGGTTATAGCTAACGCTACATTAACATCAGGGGTCCTGTAGCTCATCATGAGGTTATAGCTAACGCTACATTAACATCAGGGGTCCTGTAGCTCATCATGAGGTTATAGCTAACGCTACATTAACATCAGGGGTCCTGTAGCTCATCATGAGGTTATAGCTAGACGCTGTATGGAAAACCATCCTCAAGCTAACCACAACATTCTATTACAGCATGTTGCTGACGGTTCTCTCTGCACATCACACACACACTCCAATACATACCACAGAGAAAGTGAGAAACTCTACACCCCACCCAAACACTGATGTCACCCTGGAGATGGTTGTGTTATTGTGTGTTATTGTGTGTGTGTGTGTGTGTGTGTGTGTGTGTGTGTGTGTGTGTGTGTGTGTGTGTGTGTGTGTGTGTGTGTGTGTGTGTGTGTGTGTGTGTGTGTGTGTGTGTGTGTGTGTGTGTGTGTGTGTGTGCATTGGCCCGAGGCAGAGTGTGAGGCTTTTATTGGGATTTGCAAATCAACTACAAGTGATAAGTGGACAGAGAATCTGAAGAGCTTTCACACATCCAAGGGACTCTGCCTGTGTCCGTACCCCAGCTAGCCAAATGAGGTCTCAACACCAGCCCAGGTCACCCATGATACAAGTCCGTACTCCAGCTAGCCAAATGAGGTCTCAACACCAGCCCAGGTCACCCATGATACAAGTCCGTACTCCAGCTAGCCAAATGGGGTCTCATCACCAGCCCAGGTCACCCATGATACAAGTCCGTACTCCAGCTAGCCAAATGGGGTCTCAACACCAGCCTAGGTCACCCATGATACAAGTCCGTACTCCAGCTAGCCAAATGGGGTCTCAACACCAGCCCAGGTCACCCATGATACAAGTCCGTACTCCAGCTAGCCAAATGGGGTCTCAACACCAGCCCAGGTCACCCATGATACAAGTCCGTACTCCAGCTAGCCAAATGGGGTCTCAACACCAACCCAGGTCACCCATGATACAAGTCCGTACTCCAGCTAGCCAAATGGGGTCTCAACACCAGCCCAGGTCACCCATGATACAAGTCCGTACTCCAGCTAGCCAAATGGGGTCTCAACACCAACCTCGGTCACCCATGATACAAGTCCGTACTCCAGCTAGCCAAATGGGGTCTCAACACCAGCCCAGGTCACCCATGATACAAGTCCAGTCTCCAGCTAGCCAAATGGGGTCTCAACACCAACCCAGGTCACCCATGATACAAGTCCATACTCCAGCTAGCCAAATGAGGTCTCAACAACAACCTAGGTCACCCATGATACAAGTCCGTATTCCAGCTAGCCAAATGGGGTCTCAACACAAGCACAGGTCACCCATGATACAAGTTCGTACTCCAGCTAGCCAAATGGGGTCTCAATATCAGCACAGGTCACCCATGATACAAGTCCGTACTCCAGCTAGCCAAATGGGGTCTCAACACCAGCCCAGGTCACCCATGATACAAGTCCGTACTCCAGCTAGCCAAATGGGGTCTCAACAACCGGCCCAGGTCACCCATGATACAAGTCCGTACTCCAGCTAGCCAAATGGGGTCTCAACACCAGCCCAGGTCACCCATGATACAAGTCCGTACTCCAGCTAGCCAAATGGGGTCTCAACACCAGCCCAGGTCACCCATGATACAAGTCCGTACTCCAGCTAGCCAAATGGGGTCTCAACACCAACCTAGGTCACCCATGATACAAGTCCGTACTCCAGCTAGCCAAATGGGGTCTCAACACCAGCCCAGGTCACCCATGA
Organism: Oncorhynchus masou masou; assembly: GCF_036934945.1. Classification (NCBI taxonomy): domain Eukaryota; kingdom Metazoa; phylum Chordata; class Actinopteri; order Salmoniformes; family Salmonidae; genus Oncorhynchus; species Oncorhynchus masou. The sequence continues at coordinate 13,227,436 of NC_088235.1, forward strand.
TACAAGTCCGTACTCCAGCTAGCCAAATGGGGTCTCAACACCAGCCCAGGTCACCCATGATACAAGTCCGTACTCCAGCTAGCCAAATGGGGTCTCAACACCAGCCCAGGTCACCCATGATACAAGTCCGTACTCCAGCTAGCCAAATGGGGTCTCAACACCAACCCAGGTCACCCATGATACAAGTCCGTACTCCAGCTAGCCAAATGGGGTCTCAACACCAGCCCAGGTCACCCATGATACAAGTCCGTACTCCAGCTAGCCAAATGGGGTCTCAACACCAACCTCGGTCACCCATGATACAAGTCCGTACTCCAGCTAGCCAAATGGGGTCTCAACACCAGCCCAGGTCACCCATGATACAAGTCCAGTCTCCAGCTAGCCAAATGGGGTCTCAACACCAACCCAGGTCACCCATGATACAAGTCCATACTCCAGCTAGCCAAATGAGGTCTCAACAACAACCTAGGTCACCCATGATACAAGTCCGTACTCCAGCTAGCCAAATGGGGTCTCAACAAAAGCACAGGTCACCCATGATACAAGTTCGTACTCCAGCTAGCCAAATGGGGTCTCAATATCAGCACAGGTCACCCATGATACAAGTCCGTACTCCAGCTAGCCAAATGGGGTCTCAACACCAGCCCAGGTCACCCATGATACAAGTCCGTACTCCAGCTAGCCAAATGGGGTCTCAACACCAGCCCAGGTCACCCATGATACAAGTCCGTACTCCAGCTAGCCAAATGGGGTCTCAACACCAGCCCAGGTCACCCATGATACAAGTCCGTACTCCAGCTAGCCAAATGGGGTCTCAACACCAGCCCAGGTCACCCATGATACAAGTCCGTACTCCAGCTAGCCAAATGGGGTCTCAACACCAACCTAGGTCACCCATGATACAAGTCCGTACTCCAGCTAGCCAAATGGGGTCTCAACACCAGCCCAGGTCACCCATGATACAAGTCTGTACTCCAGCTAGCCAAATGGGGTCTCAACACCAGCCCAGGTCACCCATGATACAAGTCCGTACTCCAGCTAGCCAAATGGGGTCTCAACACCAGCCCAGGTCACCCATGATACAAGTCTGTACTCCAGCTAGCCAAATGGGGTCTCAACACCAGCCCAGGTCACCCATGATACAAGTCCGTACTCCAGCTAGCCAAATGGGGTCTCAACACCAGCCCAGGTCACCCATGATACAAGTCCGTACTCCAGCTAGCCAAATGGGGTCTCAACACCAGCCCAGGTCACCCATGATACAAGTCCGTACACCAGCTAGCCAAATGGGGTCTCAACACCAACCTAGGTCACCCATGATACAAGTCCGTACTCCAGCTAGCCAAATGGGGTCTCAACACCAGCCCAGGTCACCCATGATACAAGTCTGTACTCCAGCTAGCCAAATGGGGTCTCAACACTAAACCAGGTCACCATGCAGCCAGGTCACCCATGATACAAGTCCGTACTCCAGCTAGCCAAATGGGGTCTCAACACCAGCCCAGGTCACCATGCAGCCAGGTCACCCATGATACAAGTCCGTACTCCAGCTAGCCAAATGGGGTCTCAACACTAGCCCAGGTCACCATGATACAAGTCCGTACTCCAGCTAGCCAAATGGGGTCTCAACACCAGCACAGGTCACCCATGATACAAGTCCGTACTCCAGCTAGCCAAATGGGGTCTCAACACCAGCCCAGGTCACCCATGATACAAGTCCTTACTCCAGCTAGCCAAATGGGGTCTCAACACCAGCCCAGGTCACCCATGATACAAGTCCGTACTCCAGCTAGCCAAATGGGGTCTCAACACCAGCCCAGGTCACCCATGATACAAGTCCGTACTCCAGCTAGCCAAATGAGGTCTCAACACCAGCACAGGTCACCCATGATACAAGTCCGTACTCCAGCTAGCCAAATGGGGTCTCAACACCAGCCCAGGTCACCCATGATACAAGTCCGTTCTCCAGCTAGCCAAATGGGGTCTCAACACCAGCACAGGTCACCCATGATACAAGTCCGTACTCCAGCTAGCCAAATGGGGTCTCAACACCAGCACAGGTCACCCATGATACAAGTCCGTACTCCAGCTAGCCAAATGGGGTCTCAACACCAGCCCAGGTCACCATGCAGCCAGGTCACCCATGATACAAGTCCGTACTCCAGCTAGCCAAATGGGGTCTCAACACCAGCCCAGGTCACCATGCAGCCCAGGTCACCCATGATACAAGTCCGTACTCCAGCTAGCCAAATGGGGTCTCAACACTAGCCCAGGTCACCATGATACAAGTCCGTACTCCAGCTAGCCAAATGGGGTCTCAACACCAGCACAGGTCACCCATGATACAAGTCCGTACTCCAGCTAGCCAAATGGGGTCTCAACACCAGCCCAGGTCACCCATGATACAAGTCCGTAATCCAGCTAGCCAAATGGGGTCTCAACACCAGCCCAGGTCACCCATGATACAAGTCCGTACTCCAGCTAGCCAAATGGGGTCTCAACACCAGCCCAGGTCACCCATGATACAAGTCCGTACTCCAGCTAGCCAAATGGGGTCTCAACACCAGCCCAGGTCACCCATGATACAAGTCCGTACTCCAGCTAGCCAAATGGGGGCTCAACACTAGCCCATGTCACCATGCAGCCAGGTCACCCATGATACAAGTCCGTACTCCAGCTAGCCAAATGGGGTCTCAACACCAGCCCAGGTCACCATGCAGCCAGGTCACCCATGATACAAGTCCGTACTCCAGCTAGCCAAATGGGGTCTCAACACTAGCCCAGGTCCCCATGCAGCCAGGTCACCCATGATACAAGTCCGTACTTGACGTCTATCCATGTCTGAGGACGCTGGGAGATGATGTGGAAACCGGCCACTAGGGGCACCAGGGAGGGCTGTTACCTTCAAGTAGGTTTGGGTTTTGCTAGGAGATGGTGGATGGGTGGAAGTGGACGGGGATGGCGGATCGCTGAATTCAAACATCCCACCTTTGGAATCAGATGCTTCCACCCGTCCATAACGTCCTAACAAAACCCAAACCTACTTGAAGGCAACAGCGCTCACTGTTGCCCCTAGTGGCCAGTCTCCACATCATCTCCCAGCGTCCTCAGACATCTCCAAGCTGGAGTATGGACACAGGCCTAGTCCCTTGGAAAGTGGTTTTAGAGATTTTTGTTTTCAGCCTATCCCAAACCTTAACCCCTACCTTAAACATCTGGAGTAAAAGCCTAAACTTCATCTGAAACATTTGCAACAACTTCGAAATTTGACATTTTAGAAACATGGATGAACGTCGTCACACACACACACACACACACACACACACACACACACACACACACACACACACACACACACACACACACACACACACAGTCTCCTGCTAACTCCTCTCGTCCAGCTGATAATTATGAATTGAACCACTGAGATCCAGAGGCAGAGCATGAGGCTGTGGTTGATCTAACAGACGCTGAGAGGGGACACAGTAGAAAGGGGAAGAGAGCAATTGAACCCAGATTTACTGTTAGATACTGCTGAGTACATCAACAATGTCTGTCTGCTAAGAGGGAACACGGTAGAATCCAGACTACTGTTAGATACTGCTGAGTAGAGCTAACAATGTTGTATAGGTATTAGCAACATGCTAATAACGAAGTTGTGCAGAGTTTACATAGATCCAGTGTTTTCAGATCACCACTAGAGCCTAGGAGGAGAGGGTCTAGGGGTCTGTTTGGAAAGGGGCCTAAGTTTACATAGATCCAGTGTTTTCAGATCACCACTAGAGCCTAGGAGGAGAGGGTCTAGGGGTCCGTTTGGAAGGGGCCCTAAGGGCTCAGAAACAGCAGTAGATAACCCAGAGTTCTTAGCACCTCTGAGCATAATGCCGGCTGTTATTTGCAAACCGAGTGAAAATGTCGGCAATCAGACGTCTACAGCGGGTGGTGTGAAAAAACACATTGCTCTGAACGATCGGCAGACTGACGCCAGATCCACATTCGGTGTGATTTATGCTGA
>NC_088235.1:13238950-13248950 GCF_036934945.1 Oncorhynchus masou masou
CCTGGGTCTCCCTTCATCTCCTCTCAGCTCCTCTCAGCTCCTCTCAAGCCCAACATTACCTCTGGCCCCCCACAAGCCTCCTCTCAGCTCCTCTCATCCCCCCTCACCTCTAAACAACCACAAGCCTCCTCACAGCTCCTCTCACCCCCCCCCCCCCCACCTACCTCTAAACAACCACAAGCCTCCTCACAGCTCCTCTCACCCCCCCTACCTCTAAACAACCACAAGTCTCCTCTCAGCTCCTCTCATCCCCTCCTCACCTCTAAACAACCACAAGCCTCCTCTCAGCTCCTCTAAGCTCCTCACAGCTCCTCTCACCCCCCCTCACCTCTAAACAACCACAAGCCTCCTCTCAGCTCCTCTCAGCTCCTCTCACCCCCAACCCCTCACCTCTAAACAACCACAAGCCTCCTCTCAGCTCCTCTCAGCTCCTCTCAAGCCCCCCCCCCCACCCCACCCCAGCCTCTAATCAGCCACAAGCCTCCTCTCAGCTCCCCTCAGCTCCTCTCAAGCCCAACATTGCCTCTAATCATCCACACGCCTCCTCTCAGCTCCTCTCAGCCCCCCCCCCACCCCACCCCAGCCTCTAATCAGCCACAAGCCTCCTTCCAGCCTCCTCTCAACCCCCCCCTCCCCTACCCCCCACCCCAGCCTCTAATCATCCACAAGCCTCCTTCCAGCCTCCTCTCAACCCCCCCCTCCCCCTACCCCCCACCCCAGCCTCTAATTATCCACAAGCCTCCTTCCAGCCTCCTCTGAACCCCCCCTTTCCCCTACCCCCACCCTAACCTCTAATCATCCACAAGCCTCCTTCCAGCCTCCTCTCAGCTCCTCTCAACCCCCCTCCCCTACCCCCACCCCAGCCTCTAATCATCCACAAGCCTCCTTCCAGCCTCCTCTTAACCCCCTCCCCCTACCCCCCACCCTAACCTCTAATCATCCACAAGCCTCCTTCCAGCCTCCTCTCAGCTCCTCTCAACCCCCCCCCCCCCCCTACCCCCCACCCCAGCCTCTAATCATCCACAAGCCTCCTTCCAGCCTCCTCTCAACCCCCCTCCCCCTACCCCCCACCCCAGCCTCTAATCATCCACAAGCCTCCTTCCAGTCTCCTCTCAACCCCCCTCCCCCTACCCCCCACCCCAGCCTCTAATCATCCACAAGCCTCCTCTAAGCTCCTCTCAGCTCCTCTCAGCTCCTCTCAGCTACTCTCAGCCCCCTCCCTCCCCCTACCCCCCACCCCAGCCTCTAATCATCCACAAGCCTCCTTCCAGCCTCCTCTCAGCTCCTCTCAACCCCCCCCCCCTCCCCCTACCCCCCACCCCAGCCTCTAGTCATCCACAAGCCTCCTTCCAGCCTCCTCTCAGCTCCTCTCAGCCCCCCCCCTCCCCCTACCCCCCACCCCAGCCTCTAATGATCCCCAAGCCTCCTCTCAGCTCCTCTCAACCCCCCCCCCCCCCCACCCCAGCCTCTAATCATCCACAAGCCTCCTTCCAGCCTCCTCTCAACCCTGCCCCCCCCACCCTAACCTCTAATCATCCACAAGCCTCCTTCCAGCCTCCTCTCAACCCCCCCCTCCCCCTACCCCCCACCCCAGCCTCTAATCATCCACAAGCCTCCTCTAAGCTCCTCTCAGCTCCTCTCAGCTACTCTCAGCCCCCTCCCTCCCCCTACCCCCCACCCCAGTCTCTAGTCATCCACAAGCCTCCTTCCAGCCTCCTCTCAACCCTGCCCCCCCACCCTAACCTCTAATTATCCACAAGCCTCCTTCCAGCCTCCTCTCAACCCCCCCTCACCCTACCCCCCACCCCAGCCTCTAGTCATCCACAAGCCTCCTTCCAGCCTCCTCTCAACCCTGCCCCCCCACCCTAACCTCTAATTATCCACAAGCCTCCTTCCAGCCTCCTCTCAACCCCCCCTCACCCTACCCCCCACCCCAGCCTCTAATCATCCACAAGCCTCCTTCCAGCCTCCTCTCAGCTCCTCTCAGCCCCCTCCCCCTACCCCCCACCCCAGCCTCTAATGATCCACAAGCCTCCTCTCAGCTCCTCTCAACCCCCCCACCCCCCACCCCAGCCTCTAATCATCCACAAGCCTCCTTCCAGCCTCCTCTCAACCCTGCCCCCCCCACCCTAACCTCTAATCATCCACAAGCCTCCTTCCAGCCTCCTCTCAACCCCCCTCCCCTACCCCCCACCCCAGCCTCTAATCATCCACAAGCCTCCTCTAAGCTCCTCTCAGCTCCTCTCAGCTACTCTCAGCCCCCTCCCTCCCCCTACCCCCCACCCCAGTCTCTAGTCATCCACAAGCCTCCTTCCAGCCTCCTCTCAACCCTGCCCCCCCCACCCTAACCTCTAATTATCCACAAGCCTCCTTCCAGCCTCCTCTCAACCCCCCCCCTCACCCTACCCCCCACCCCAGCCTCTAGTCATCCACAAGCCTCCTTCCAGCCTCCTCTCAACCCTGCCCCCCACCCTAACCTCTAATTATCCACAAGCCTCCTTCCAGCCTCCTCTCAACCCCCCTCACCCTACCCCCACCCCAGCCTCTAGTCATCCACAAGCCTCCTTCCAGCCTCCTCTCAACCCCTGCCCCCCCCCCTAACCTCTAATTATCCACAAGCCTCCTTCCAGCCTCCTCTCAACCCCCCTCACCCTACCCCCCACCCCAGCCTCTAATCATCCACAAGCCTCCTTCCAGCCTCCTCTCAGCTCCTCTCAGCCCCCCTCCCCTACCCCCCACCCCAGCCTCTAATGATCCACAAGCCTCCTCTCAGCTCCTCTCAACCCCCCTCCCCCCCCCACCCCAGCCTCTAATCATCCACAAGCCTCCTTCCAGCCTCCTCTCAACCCTGCCCCCCACCCTAACCTCTAATCATCCACAAGCCTCCTTCCAGCCTCCTCTCAACCCCCTCCCCTACCCCCCACCCCAGCCTCTAATCATCCACAAGCCTCCTCTAAGCTCCTCTCAGCTCCTCTCAGCTACTCTCAGCCCCCTCCCTCCCCCTACCCCCCACCCCAGTCTCTAGTCATCCACAAGCCTCCTTCCAGCCTCCTCTCAACCCTGCCCCCCCCCACCCTAACCTCTAATTATCCACAAGCCTCCTTCCAGCCTCCTCTCAACCCCCCCCTCACCCTACCCCCCACCCCAGCCTCTAGTCATCCACAAGCCTCCTTCCAGCCTCCTCTCAACCCTGCCCCCCCCCCTAACCTCTAATTATCCACAAGCCTCCTTCCAGCCTCCTCTCAACCCCCCCCTCACCCTACCCCCCACCCCAGCCTCTAATCATCCACAAGCCTCCTTCCAGCCTCCTCTCAGCTCCTCTCAGCCCCCCCTCCCCCTACCCCCCACCCCAGCCTCTAATGATCCACAAGCCTCCTCTCAGCTCCTCTCAACCCCCCTCCCCCCCTCCCCCCACCCCAGCCTCTAATCATCCACAAGCCTCCTTCCAGCCTCCTCTCAACCCTGCCCTCCCCCCCCCCCCCCTAACCTCTAATCATCCACAAGCCTCCTTCCAGCCTCCTCTCAACCCCCCCATCCCCCTACCCCCCACCCCAGCCTCTAATCATCCAAAAGCCTCCTTCCAGCCTCCTCTCAACCCTGCCAGTGCAGAAATGAATGATGTGTTTTTTCACACCTGTTTCTGCTCAGGAACACTGCTGCACGGTGGTGATGGTAAACCCTGTTTTCCAGAGGGAGAAGGATGTGTGTGTTCCCCCACCAAGGCTACATCTGGGCGCGGGCGCGAGCTAAATTATAACCCTAATTGCATTAATGGACATTATGGCTCGGTGCCAAATGGCAGCCTATTCCCTACGTAGTGCACAACTTTTGACCAGGGACCGAAGGGCCTACGTTTCATTAATAGAGAATAGGGTGCCATTTGGGATCTAGTCTATGCCCTGCAGTTGGCAGGTTTTTTTCTCTCCTTCTCTCATTTCTCCCTCTCTCATTTCTCCCTCTCTCATTTCTCACTCTCTCTTTTCTCTCTCTCTCATTTCTCCCTCTCTCATTTCTCCCTCTCTCATTTCTCCCTCTCTCATTTCTCCCTCTCTCATTTCTCCCTCTCTCATTTCTCCCTCTCTCATTTCTCCCTCTCTCTTTTCTCCCTCTCTCATTTCTCCCTCTCTCATTTCTCCCTCTCTCATTTCTCCCTCTCTTTTCTCCCTCTCTCATTTCTCCCTCTCTCATTTCTCCCTCTCTCATTTCTCCCTCTCTCATTTCTCCCTCTCTCATTTCTCCCTCTCTCATTTCTCCCTCTCTCATTTGGCACGTTTTAAAGGAGGATGAAAAAAAGAAGTGGTTGAGGCGGTTTGGGTTTTTACGAGCTGTGATCGCGGAGACCCATCGTTACCATGATGTTGTGTACAAATAGGAGTAGCAGTGTGAGAAGCTCCGTATGTGTGTGTGTGTGTGTGTGTGTGTGTGTGTGTGTGTGTGTGTGTGTGTGTGTGTGTGTGTGTGTGTGTGTGTGTGTGTGTGTGTGTGTGTGCGTGTGTAATGTGCGTGTGTAATGTGTGTGTGTGTGTGTGCGTGTGCGTGTGTGTGTGTGTGTGTGTGTGTGTGTGCGTGTGTGTGTGTGTGTGTGTGTGTGAGCCCTCTGCATGGCAACAATCTGAAGGGGCTGAATTCCATCTAATTACTTTATCACATCATTTCACAAATTGCCTTTTCATTGGGGAGCGGAGAGCAGCACAGGGGCACGCTGGGAATCTGGAGCGCACGTGTGTGTGTGTGTGTGTGTGTGTGTGTGTGTGTGTGTGTGTGTGTGTGTGTGTGTGTGTGTGTGTGTGTGTGTGTGTGTGTGTGTGTGTGTGTGTGTGTGTGTGTGTGTGTGTGTGTGTGCGTGTGTGTGTGTGTGTGTGTGCTGGGATTCTGGGGCCAATCCTTTAATTTACTACTCATTTCTTGTTAAATTAAACAAGAAAATACCATTTGTGAGAAGAGGGGGATTGGAGGAAATCAGGAAAGCAGGGAAGGGGGGAAAATGACTCCAATTCTACAGGAGGGAGGAGGGAAAGAGGAGAAGTGTAGTGAACCCTCCATTGAGGGAGGGAGGGAGGGAGGGAGGGAGGGAGGGAGGGAGGGAGGGAGGGAGGGAGGGAGGGAGGGAGGGAGGGAGGGAGGAAAGGGGAGAAGTGTAGTGAACCCTCCATTTCTCCTCTGCCTGGCACCATCACTCCATTTTGTTTCAATAAACAGAACAAACAAAAAACAGGAGAGAGGAAACAGCATTCAGGAAAGAGGGAGGCAGGGAGGGAGGGAGGGAGGAAGGGATGAAGGGAGGGAGGGAGGAGAGCAGGATGGATGGATAGATGGCGGTAGGGAGGGAGGGAGGGAGGGAGGGAGGGAGGGAGGGAGGGAGGGAGGGAGGGAGGGAGGGAGGGAGGGAGGGAGGGAGGGAGGGAGGGAGGGGGAGGGAGGGGGTGCTTGAGCCTTTGTTTGTCTTTCCTTCACCACAAGTTTACAGCTGTGTGTTCAAGTTGGCACTTAGCTGCATGCTCAGACACCCATGAGTGACAAGCAACAGACTGCATTGTTTTGTTGTGTTTTTCCAGCTTGGCTGAGAGGGAAAAACCATCCATGCACTTGACTGTTTTTGGAACACAGGCAGCAAGACAAGTCATTAGAATTGAAAAGAAAGAAAGAGGGGAAGGGGGGGTATATCTGTGATGGTTATCCTATCTAGCCTTGAAAACTAACACAGCATCTTCATCTCTTTTAGAATACCATCTCTCTATCCCTCCATCTTTATACTCCCCTCCTCTCTTCCTCTCTCTCCTTCTCCTCCTATCTTCCTCTCTCTCCTTCTCCTCCTCTCTTCCTCTCTCTCCTTCTCCTCCTCTCTTCCTCTCTCCTCCTCCTCTCTTCCTCTCCCTCCTTCTCCTCCTCTCTTCCTCTCCCTCCTTCTCCTCCTCTCTTCCAGCCTCCCTCTTCATACTCCCCTCCTCTCTTCCAGCCTCCCTCTTCATACTCCCCTCCTCTCTTCCAGCCTCCCTCTTCATACTCCCCTCCTCTCTTTTCTCACATTTTTTAAAAATATATATCACACTCTTTCTACTCTGTCTCCTACCTCCTACCTCCTACCCGGTACCTGTTGTATCCCTCTCTTTCTACTATGTCTCCTACCTCCTACCTCCTACCTGGTCCCTGTTGTATCCCTCCCTTTCTACTCTGTCTCCTATCTCCTACCTCCTACCTCCTACCTGGTCCCTGTTGTATCCCTCTCTTTCTACTCTGTCTCCTACCTCCTACCTCCTACCCAGTCCCTGTTGTATCCCTCTCTTTCTACTCTGTCTCCTACCTCCTACCTGGTCCCTGTTGTATCCCTCTCTTTCTACTCTGTCTCCTACCTCCTACCTCCTACCCGGTCCCTGTTGTATCCCTCCCTTTGTACTCTGTCTCCTACCTCCTACCTCCTACCTCCTACCTCCTACCTCCTACCCGGCCCCTGTTGTATCCCTCTCTTTCTACTCTGTCTCCTACCTCCTACCTCCTACCTCCTACCCGGCCCCTGTTGTATCCCTCTCTTTCTACTCTGTCTCCTACCTCCTACCTCCTACCTCCTACCTCCTACCCAGTCCCTGTTGTATCCCTCTCTTTGTACTCTGTCTCCTACCTCCTACCTCCTACCTCCTACCCGGTCCCTGTTGTATCCCTCTCTTTCTACTCTGTCTCCTACCTCCTACCTCCTACCTGGTCCCTGTTGTATCCCTCCCTTTCTACTCTGTCTCCTACCTCCTACCTCCTACCCGGCCCCTGTTGTATCCCTCTCTTACTACTCTGTCTCCTACCTCCTACCTCCTACCCGGTCCCTGTTGTATCCCTCTCTTTCTACTCTGTCTCCTACCTCCTACCTCCTACCTGGTCCCTGTTGTATCCCTCCCTTTCTACTCTGTCTCCTACCTCTTACCTCCTACCTGGTCCCTGTTGTATCCCTCTCTTTCTACTCTGTCTCCTATCTCCTACCTCCTACCTCCTACCCGGTCCCTGTTGTATCCCTCTCTTTCTACTCTGTCTCCTATCTCCTACCTCCTACCTCCAACCCGGTCCCTGTTGTATCCCTCTCTTTCTACTCTGTCTCCTACCTCCTACCTGGTCCCTGTTGTATCCCTCTCTTTCTACTCTGTCTCCTACCTCCTACCTCCTACCGGGTCCCTGTTGTATCCCTCTCTTTCTACTCTGTCTCCTACCTCCTACCTGGTCCCTGTTGTATCCCTCTCTTTCTACTCTGTCTCCTACCTCCTACCTCCTACCTCCTACCTGGTCCCTGTTGTATCCCTCTCTTTCTACTCTGTCTCCTACCTCCTACCCGGTCCCTGTTGTATCCCTCTCTTTCTACTCTGTCTCCTACCTCCTACCTCCTACCTCCTACCTCTTAACCGGTCCCTGTTGTAGCGACAGCAGCCACCCACCTTCCACTTCCTGCTGCTGTTCAGTTCTAGCAGCTGAGACTGAGACTGGGTCTGAGACTGAGACTGGGACTGGGACTGGGACTGAGACTGGGTCTGGGACTGAGACTGGGTCTGGGACTGAGACTGAGACTGAGACTGGGTCTGGGACTGGGACTGGGTCTGAGACTGGGTCTGGGACTGAGACTGAGACTGAGACTGGGACTGAGACTGGGTCTGGGACTGAGACTGGGACTGGGACTGGGACTGGGACTGGGACTGGGACTGAGACTGGGTCTGGGACTGAGACTGGGTCTGGGACTGAGACTGAGACTGGGTCTGGGACTGAGACTGGGTCTGGGACTGAGACTGAGACTGAGACTGGGTCTGGGACTGAGACTGGGACTGGGTCTGGGTCTGAGACTGGGTCTGGGACTGAGACTGGGACTGGGTCTGGGTCTGAGACTGGGTCTGGGACTGAGACTGAGACTGGGTCTGGGACTGAGACTGAGACTGGGTCTGGGTCTGGGACTGAGACTGGGTCTGGGACTGAGACTGAGACTGAGACTGAGACTGGGTCTGGGACTGAGACTGGGTCTGGGACTGAGACTGAGACTGAGACTGGGTCTGGGTCTGAGACTGGGTCTGGGACTGAGACTGAGACTGAGACTGGGTCTGGGACTGAGACTGGGTCTGGGACTGAGCCTGAGACTGAGACTGGGTCTGGGACTGAGACTGAGACTGAGACTGGGACTGAGACTGGGTCTGGGTCTGGGTCTGGGACTGGGTCTGGGACTGAGACTGAGACTGGGTCTGAGACTGAGACTGAGACTGGGTCTGAGACTGAGACTGAGACTGGGTCTGAGACTGGGTCTGGGAATGAGCCTGAGACTGAGACTGAGACTGGGTCTGGGACTGAGACTGAGACTGAGACTGAGACTGGGACTGAGACTGGGTCTGGGTCTGGGACTGGGTCTGGGACTGAGACTGAGACTGGGTCTGAGACTGAGACTGAGACTGGGTCTGAGACTGAGACTGAGACTGGGTCTGAGACTTAGACTGAGACTGAGACTGGGTCTGGGACTGGGACTGAGACTGAGACTGGGTCTGGGACTGAGACTGAGACTGGGACTGAGAATGAGACTGAGACTGGGTCTGGGACTGCGACTGAGTCTGGGTCTGGGACTGGGACTGGGACTGGGACTGAGACTGAGAATGAGACTGAGACTGGGTCTGGGACTGAGACTGAGACTGAGACTGGGTCTGGGACTGAGACTGAGACTGGGACTGAGACTGGGTCTGGGACTGGGACTGGGACTGAGACTGAGACTGGGTCTGAGACTGAGACTGAGACTGAGACTGAGACAGAGACAGAGACAGAGACAGAGACAGAGACTGGCTCTGGGACTGAGACTGAGACTGAGACTGGGTCTGGGACTGGGACTGAGACTGAGACTGGGTCTGGGACTGGGACTGGGACTGAGACTGAGACTGGGTCTGGGACTGAGACTGAGACTGGGACTGAGACTGGGTCTGGGACTGAGACTGAGACTGAGACTGAGACTGAGACTGGGTCTGGGTCTGGGACTGAGACTGGGACTGGGACTGGGACTGAGACTGGGTCTGAGACTGGGACTGAGAATGAGACTGAGACTGGGACTGAGACTGGGTCTGGGACTGAGACTGGGACTGGGACTGGGACTGGGACTGGGACTGGGACTGGGACTGAGACTGGGTCTGGGACTGAGACTGGGTCTGGGACTGAGACTGAGACTGGGTCTGGGACTGGGACTGGGTCTGAGACTGGGTCTGGGACTGAGACTGAGACTGGGTCTGGGACTGAGACTGAGACTGGGTCTGGGACTGAGACTGAGACTGAGACTGGGTCTGGGACTGAGACTGGGTCTGGGACTGAGACTGAGACTGAGACTGGGTCTGGGTCTGAGACTGGGTCTGGGACTGAGACTGAGACTGGGTCTGGGACTGAGACTGGGTCTGGGATTGAGCCTGAGACTGAGACTGGGTCTGGGACTGAGACTGAGACTGAGACTGGGACTGAGACTGGGTCTGGGTCTGGGTCTGGGACTGGGTCTGGGACTGAGACTGAGACTGAGACTGAGACTGAGACTGGGTCTGAGACTGAGACTGAGACTGGGTCTGAGACTGAGACTGAGACTGAGACTGGGACTGAGACTGGGACTGAGACTGGGTCTGGGACTGGGACTGGGACTGGGACTGGGACTGGGTCTGGGACTGAGACTGGGTCTGGGACTGAGCCTGAGACTGAGACTGAGACTGGGTCTGGGACTGAGACTGAGACTGAGACTGAGACTGAGACTGGGTCTGGGACTGGGTCTGGGACTGAGACTGAGACGGGGTCTGAGACTGAGACTGAGACTGGGTCTGAGACTGAGACTGAGACTGGGTCTGAGACTTAGACTGAGACTGAGACTGGGTCTGGGACTGGGACTGAGACTGAGACTGGGTCTGGGACTGGGACTGAGACTGAGACTGGGTCTGGGACTGAGACTGAGACTGGGACTGAGACTGGGTCTGGGACTGGGACTGGGACTGGGACTGAGACTGAGAATGAGACTGAGACTGGGTCTGGG